>NC_046161.1:57764848-57997348 GCF_011064425.1 Rattus rattus
TTCTAGTACCCTGAAGTCTCAGACCTATTATTACCCTGCTGGAAACTAACTGCATCATGTTCCACCAACTCATTTTCCAGGGACTGGCCCTCCTCCTATTTATTTATTTATTTATTTATTTATTTATTTATTTATTTATTTATTTATTTAGAAACATAAGCTCAGTCTTTATCCCAAGCTGAACGTCTGGCATTTATTATTTAAATCCTGCATTTCAAGAAACATTTTTCCATTCTCCTTCTTTAGACCCTCATTCTATCTCCTGAGGTTGTAACAGACTTTTCACCTTCTTATCTAGAGTTAAGTTATACCTGTGGGCTTGTCCTTAGTGCACCCCTTTTATGTATACACTTTCCCTTTGCCCTAGTCCCCTTGGTCCTATCATGCCAGCATGGTAAACTACAGATCCTAGCTGGGCTGGCCAGCAAAAATTTGAATAGATGTAGGCACTGAAGTTTTCTGCTTCTCCTGTCTATTCTAAGATGTGTGTGTGTGTGTGTGTGTGATCATCTACACAAATGTGCTTTGCAGACTAGAAAACTCTACACAAATCTATGATTATCATTTTTCACATATTTCTCTGGTTAGAAATTTAACACATCTTTGTTTACTCTAGAAAATGCAAATGGGGGACTAGGGTGTAGTTTAGCCGTAGGTTCAACCCGTAGCATCAAAAACAAATGAATAAATATAAACACATAAATTAATTAAACCAAAAAGGGAAATGCAGAAAGCATAGAAAACAAAATAGCAGCTATTTTCTTTGCTACTTTCCCAGTTCTGTTGTAACGAACTGCCATGAGTTTGCAGGTGAAAGGTGGTACAAATGGACAGCTCAAAGTCAGTAGTGTAATGTCCCCTCCCTCTCTCACCACAGCTTTCCTGCCTCCTTAAAAGAAACCTGAGGGTAATTGTTCCCTAGATAATCAAAGATAATCTGCTATCTCATTACTGAAGTCATAACTTAGTGACACCTGCAAAGTTCTCCTGCCAGGTGAGGTGTCATAAGGGACAATACTCTGCCTCCCTCTTTTCATACACAAACAACTTGATGTTTTACTATGTATCTTTAGGATCCTCTTGCTTTGTGTATATGTATATATATTTCTTTTTTTAAAAATTATAACATTGTATATGTTGTTTCTGATTTGCTTTCAACCTTCTATACTATAGAGCAGTTACTTTCACATTTAGTCCTCCACACTCTCAACTTAGTTAGCCACTTTGCCTAACACACTTACTTTTAAATATTCTTCAAAAACATGAGTTCTATTATCATCACAGTATTTGCTTCCATTTATATATAATACTTTCTTTAAAACTCTTCTATTATTAAAATTTAGGATATTTTAAATACTGCCATTTTGTGACTAGTATGTCTACATAAATATTTTTATTTTTTCATAATTTTTTTGAAAGTGTATTCTAGCTGGAAAGATGGCTCAGTGGTTAAGAGCACTGACTGCTCTTCCAGAGGCCAATTCCCAGCAACCACATGGTGGCTCATGACCATCTGTAGTGAGATCTGATGCCCTCTTAGGTGTGTCTGAAGATAGCACATACATAAAATAAATAAATAAATCTTTTAAAAAGTGAATTCTATTAAATTTTGAATTTGCTGTTATAGAAAACTATTATGAAACTATCATTGGAATAAATAATTTTCAGAACTGAAATTTTCCTTGGAAGATAATAAGAAAGCTAACCTGCTCGTTTTACAGCCCAGAAAATGGAAGGATACGGAAAAATGATAAATCCAGATTAATACAACTGAAAATAGTTCTGTTTGACTATTTGAATTAAAGTGTGATGACAGACAGCACAAATAGCACTGGCGGGCTGTAGTGTCTGAGTCCTCGGGGCATGGGGGAGCACACGTGAGTGAAGGAAGGAGTGGCAGACAGTAAAACACACCGAGGCCAGAGAGACTCAGGTGTCCTGCTGCTGGGGAAGTATTTATCCTTATTTTTTTTTCTTTTTTTCGGAGCTGAGGACCGAACCCAGGACCTTGCGCTTGCAAGGCAAGCACTCTACCACTGAGCTAAATCCCCAACCCCTATCCTTAATTTTAAGCATGGAAAATTGAAGTCTAGAAAGAATTTTGAAGCATTAGTATATTGTTGAAGATAATTGAAGGAATTCATTGTTTTAGATAGATTTAGAAATAGTTATAGATATATGTGTATATGTGTGAGAGGACACAAATGACAATCTAGGAGAAAGTATTTGTAACATGTAGATTGAAGAATGAGCTCTTTATATAGTAAGAGATTCTACAAATCAACATTTTCATAACTCAGTTTAAAGGGGACAAAAACCATGACCAGACAATTATTTTTATGACCTGACAATTAAATGGAGATGGGTAGAAGGGCTGATAGACATGAGAAGATGTTTATTATCAGTAATAAATACTGCTTGAAATGAGATAGCTATTATCTGCTAAGTGTGCAAAAGTCAAGAGGCTGAGACCATGTCCTTCTCCTCACTGGTACCCAGGGAATGCTTGTCAGAACACTCCGGTGCTGCTTCAGGTGACATCACTTGCAAAATGGCTGGAGAATATGGCTGCATCTGTAAATTATGCACAGAGAAGATTCTTCCTTTGCTAACATAGAGATGGTGATCACTGGGAACTTACTGTAGCACCCATCACCATATATTTAAGTATTAATAAGGGACAAACAGATTCCATAATATGATAAAATCAGAGAATGTTTGGTTTATATAAACCTGTTTCATTCATCTATGGATGTTTGAGCGCCTCTAAACACCCGACGACACCTTCCTGACTGCACTAAAAGGTGCTCACTCACCCAGTAAAGATTCAGTGAACTTTGTTGACCCAATGCAGAGATACTGCTTAGCAAATAATAGGGAACACAAGGAGACATAGGGAGCTGTTGTTTACAGGTGAAGACATATAATCAGATGAATGCATGAACAAGTTTAAATTGCCACTGAGATAATAAGTGATAGGAATAGATAAGGATCTGAGACCCCAAACAGGGAATTCGTTATTGCCAGGGAAGTCAGGAAGGGCTTCTCCTAGCAAGTGTGACCCGTGATGAAATAGTATTGGTAGGGAAAGGGGTTAATTCAGAAGAAAAAAGCAAGGGTCAAGAACTGTAACTTCAGTATCTAGGATGCCAAGACAGGAGGATGAAGTTTGATGCCAGCCTGGGGCTACATAGTGAGACCCTGATTAGAGAGAGAGTATTTTGGGCTGAGGGCAGCATATTTCTGGTAGAGAGGGGCTTAATGAACAAGAGAGATTGAGGGAAGCTCTGTGGGTGGATTAGATTTTTAAAAAGTTCTGAGATATGAGAGAAGGCTGATCAGATGTACAGGACTAGTTTGGGGTATCTTTATCAGAAGCCCATATAGGTGGTAAGCATTGTGTGTGGAGGAGATCCTTCTGTGTGCAAATCTTCCTACATCAGACTCAGATCAAAACTCTTGGTGAGCTGTGCCCATGCTTCCCTCTCTTTCCCACCCCAGGGACCAAGGCTTCATCCTTCTTCCTCAGGACACAAGTCCCCTGTCCTCACCGCCACCCTTCCCTGATGCTCTAGTCTTTCACAGTGGCTGTGCTTTTTAGCATTCCTCCCTAGGGAGGTTCCTGCCTGCCTTTTAGTCTGTCCTTTTCTCTCAGTCTTGTGGGTTTGGCAACAGAATGTAAGCCTAGTGGAGGCAAATGAGAACCATTACTGAACAAACCCCAAACTGCCCAAAACATAAACTCTGGCTTTGAAACCACCATCTGACTCAACTAGCAAACAAAACTGAACAACGAATATGTACAACCCCTGCAGTTTATTTACTCTACAGTGGTGGATGACAGCGGATATGGAGAGAGGCAAACTGCAAGGCCACTTCAACCTTTAGCCAGAGGTCTAGACACTCAACATGAAAAACAGAGGCTCATTTTAAAAAAAAGTGAGCCCCTTAAAGTATTAAATTTAAACATTAACATTCTAGAGGAAAAGAAAGCAAAAAAAAAAAACCCTTTAAAATGATTCATAGAAAAAATTATATACCAGAGCCACATATGTCCACTTGAACAATATCACACATGTAATCTTGAATAAAAGCATACGGTAGAATATGTACTATTACATATATAATACATGCTACACATGTTGTATGCACATATCATAAATATATAATTATAACATTATGTATAATATATAATCTCTAGGATAGTTAAACACAGAGTGGAATTATATATTATCTCTGGTGCTCCATGTACACTAGAAGTGTGCAGATGTATAAATTATCAACGCCCCCCCAATTCTAAGACGGAAATTCCCACCCATTCACAAGGAGGAAGAGGCGCGGCGTGCTCAGCCAGAGGTACCCAGGACTGGTACTCCTGATGTCATTTTATCTTTTAAGGGGAGAGAAGGCATATGAGAGTTGACTGCGTGGTTACTCAGACATTTTTGTTTCTGAAATAGTCTCCCAATAGCACCAGTGGACAGAAAGGAGAGGGTGGCCTAACTAACAGAGCTAGGTCGGACGAGTTTCCATCATTTAAACTTCTACCTTGCATGACTGATGTAGTGTTGGCCCTGTATTTACAGACAGAGAGCCTGGCCTCTTTTAGGTTAGCATGGATGGCACAGATGCGTATTTACAGTTGGCTCATCCGGACACAGTGAGTACTGGATGCTCTCTGGTACTGTCTGTTACATGGGTATGGAGGGTATTTTAGGGTCACACATGCCAACTATTCAACTTACCTGCTGCTCTAAGGTGCTCGGATCAATAAAAGTCACCAGATCTATAGAAAAATAACCAACCACATCTTTCTCTTTGCAGATATTTCCAATTCGGAGGCACAAAGAATTGAGAACTTGGGGATCCACTGAAGTCTGAGGCATGGTGGTACCAGAAGAAATAAAGGGGCCATCAGCATGAAACTGGTCCCCCATTGACAACACTCTGACTTCTCCGTCAGGCTCTATCAACATGTCTACGGTGAGGTTGGTGATGCTGTCTGCAGGTGGGTATGCTTCAATGATGCCACCTGGTTGGAAAACGTGGAGTGGGTGAAAGGATACCGTCAGGGAATGCTATGCTTACCAGTAGAAAGAAATGGTCTTGGCTCTAGCAAGAGGACTTGGACTCTTGCTTGTCATATCCTGGGAAACTTCGGGCAAGTACTTCAACGTTTGGTCTGCTTTTCTTTATTTATTAAATGGGAGCATAATATCGACCTTGCCAAGCTTTGGTGAAGTTTAAGAAACTGAGTCTATGGTATTTAGCCTGGTACTTGGGCCAGGGGAGGGCTCAATGAACAGTAAGTAGTCTTGATAATGATCATAATTACAATACCTTATGTATGCCATACTTAGAACTCATTACATTAATAAATAATCGAAGGATTATGGTCAAAGCCCTCAGAGGGAATTAATTCCCCAACGTCCATTGTTTCTATCCTAATAACCAGTATGCTTTTTCTGTCTAATATTATTGCTTTCCTAAGGTTTAATAGGTGTGGGCTTTTAATAAACATAGAAAACACTGGCCATCATGCTGGCTACAGGATTCCCATAGAAAGTTAAATGCAGGGACTGGGGAGTAAATGCAGGTTCTGTTAATAAAGTTCTTGCCACAAAAGCATGAGGACTTGAGTTAATCCCCAGCACCCATATAAACACGAGTGCGGTGATGTGTGCCTGTGACCCCAGTGCTGGAGAGGCAGAGACAGGAGGGCCCTTGAGGCTAATGCAGCTGAGTCAGCAAGTCCTAAATTTTATGAGACACACTCTCTCTCTCTCTCTCTCTTCTCTCTCTCTCTCTCTCTCTCTCTCTCACACACACACACACACACACACACACACACACACACACACACACACACAAAGTTGGAAAGCAATCCAGGAAGCACTCAGCATCATCTCTGGCTTCCACATGCATGGCATGCACAGGTACCCCCAACATACATGCACACACAGAGAAAGTGAACAAGCACCAGGACTTGCTGCTCTACCTAAGTAATAGGTGGGCAGTGATTTCTGCTCATCTTTACAAACCATACTTGAAACAATAGCATATACACTTAAATTCTGAGATTTTAGCAGTTCTCAAAGGCAGTCATATAAGAGACACTTTTGTCCAACATCTGTGAGTTTGGTAAGGGTAGTCCTAATATATGTTAAATTTCAAAAGGAAAATGATTTTTTGAGGGGTTCATATCCAACCTTTACTTTGTTGGGTTTGTTCAAGATGTTCTTCAAATGAGGTCTGTTATGGTGTATGGCAACTGAATGCCAGTCGTTGGGATTTAATAAGAGGAACGCAACCAAACAGAAACAAGCAATCTAGTGAGTCTCTATGGTTCAGTTAACTTGGTGGCTTTTGCCTGTAACTTAGGATAATTCATCAGAATCCTTTGTGATTTGCAAGATCACTTGAGGTACCATGTTGGTTTGAGTCAGAAATGAATATTTCACTAATATGGCATCTGCCACACTCTTCCCGGCCGATGCATTCACCAGGCAATAGGCCTTTCTGACAAACCCCTGTCACACGAAGGGCTGAGTCATACTGTTGAGCCGAGTCACTGGCTTTGGCCAAGACTCCTACAGAAACAGGGATAGCCTTTACAGGACCTTCTATGTCTCAGTAGATTATTTGGGGTGATCTAATCTTTTGTTCCTTAGGTTCCCTGTGGTTTAGTAGGGTTATAGTGGTAACCACCCATGATAATGATAAGAGGATGAATAAGTTATTGAGTATCTGCTTAGGATGATGTTGGCATATAACACCTACTGTGCGCTCAGTATCCCACTGCTGTGCTATTATTGTGTTGCTGTTATTAGAGGATAGCACTATCAGTTTACCATTATATATCAAAGTTAATGTACTATCATCATCACTTGACAGCAGCAAGTAGATGTGATAAGCAGTGTGAAGCAATGTGTGCTTTCTGCTGCAACCTCCTGGTGAAGGAAAGCCTTTGCCTAGATGTATCCTTATGTGGCACCCCAGAGGCCTCTGGGACTGCAGATACGCTTTATTTGTTGTGTTCATCTCCTCACCTATCACTGACCTCCCAAGGCCATTAGAAATGAGCCTGAGGAAGGAGGAGAAAGGTGAAAACAATGGAGTTCACTTTTATTCCTAAAATGTAGAGGAATCTGCTTGGAAATGCTACCTTTCTGAGCTATGCCATTCTGCTCTCCTAGAACACGGGAGAAGACTGGATTTAGTAAAGGCCTTTTGTCATCGGTCTGTGATAGAAACTTTCCCATTTATTTTCTTGAATTTTCCTAACAACCATATACAAGGATATTGGATCTCTGAGGACTGTTCGAGGTCACTGATGTAGTTCAGATGGAAGGCCTCTCTCTGTTCAAGACAAGTCTGGGTATGGGAAATGCCCCGATCCTGACTTCTGCATGGCATGCTTGGTACCCTCACTTTCTGTTTACTTAAGAGGCTTGCTACAAGGTAAATATTTAGTCAGTGCTTAAAAAGAACAAAGTCAGCAGTAGAAGCATTTTCTACACCAACAATGGTGATTTAGAGTATTTGAGTTGGCCCTGGCTTGACCCAGAACTAGAACCTAACTAAGCTTGTGCACACTGATCCTCCATAGGAACTTTACAGTCTTATTTACCTTGAGTGAGAAACATGTGGAGGAATTTTCTCCATGTCGGGAACTGTTTCTCATTGACTAGCTGTACGTGCTGTGCTAAAACGCCCGCCAGCTCCTCGGAGATCTTCATCAGAGCTGACTCCTGCAGAAACAAATTAAATAGAACCACAAGCAATTTTACTACAGAAATGAAAACTGCTTGTGGAGTGATTAAAAACCAGGCCTCCAACAGGCAAAAAAAATGTGGTTACTGTTTACCCAGAGCCAGAAAGCCATTTTGAAATTGTTCTTTTTTTTCTAGACATTTCACTTTTCATATTTCCAAGTGATTCCCCATCCCCAAATTAATACTAATTGTGCATATTGTCTCCAAAAGGCACCTTGTGATGGTCACCGGGAACCCAGGCTTCAGACCTACCACAGCCTGACCTGCAGTGTCCTCTGCACTCTGTGGACTTCAGTCTTTCTTTGACGCTGCCATCTCTTTCGTCCGTGCCCACTGTGCTGACGGACAGCTGGCTCCAACAGCTTTGACAAGAAAGCCCAAACTCTCGACTGAAACTGTGAAGGTGGGATGTGAAGTGGCGGGACGAGTTCTAAAGTCAGCCTTGTGCAACCTGAAATGCTGCAGACCACAGTGTCTCATGGAGGCTTAGATTTTTCAAAGACCCACTTTAATAAGGTCCTGAAATGCTTCAACCTCCCTGATAGTTCAGGGATCGAAGGTAGAGGAGGAAGATGGCTAATAGGATAAGAGGGACATGGATCTCTTTAGAAGTAGTTCTTTGAGGTGATTCCAATCTTCATTGTCAGAAGTCCAGTCCATTTGAATCAGTAGCAGCAGCCTGATCCCGAGGAAACTGAGAGGCTTTGCCGGTCAGCATGGATTCCTTGGTGCATTTCTCTCCACTAAGTTATGACAAGTGAGTATCAAGGAAGGAAGCAAGGTGAACCAATGGATAATGTTATCAGGGAAGACCAGAGTCAGTGAAGGCCAATGAAGACCACAAGGTGAGCCAATGACAGAATATCATCCACTGTCTGTTGGGTTATACGTATACCCTTTCTAAGCATTGTGTGTCCTCGTAAGCATCTGCTCCAGCAAAAACATCACATGCCCTTTCACCAGACAGCTTCCAGAAAAGCATCACACGACACAACCAAGTCTCCAAAGAAACCAGGAATTCCCACTTCAGTCACCTGTCTAGCTATATGGGTCCCTACCTCTATCATTGTTGATATGATCCAGAGATAACAGAGTAAAAACCAGTAGGAAGCTCTCGTCAATAGGAAGTCAATCTTTTTATATAAAAGGTATGGCTTGCTGTGACAATTTGTTTTCTATCCTGTTATAATGCTCTTAAGACTCACTAAACTTTTCAAATAGAAGCCACAGTTGAGACGTTATTTCTGCCAGGCGCAGGGCAGGGCACTGCATTCAAGCACTTTGGTGGTGAGTATCCATGTCCTGATGCAGAGCAGGGACAAGCAGAGCTCTAGCTTGCTTTGGGGTCCCAGTCAAACTATGAACTTCAGAGTGAATACTGAGTCATTGGTAAGAATCAGCCCTAGGGGTGGGGCTGATAGGAATCCTAGAAATCATCTGCACACTCCTTTCCCCAATTTTCCTAACATTATAAAGCAGTTGTCCTCTATCCTCTGCCATCTTCCAACTCCTTGAAACATCTAGTTGATTCTGGTTGAATGCCCACTGAAAATCCAGAAAAAAAGGCAGTAATCTTAGAGTATATGATAGACAAGTCCAAATAATCTGAATTATTTCATAACTACCCAGAAACTCTTGTGGGTTAAGTGTCTTAGTCAGCCTCAGTAAATTGATTAATAATACAAAACAAAAATGCACTAAGAAGCAGAGTGCGCTGGCCTATCCCAGAGTGATTTGCCAGCACAAGGTTCAGAGTCTTGCTAGAAAGGGCTAGAGAAGCTCTGGCTTCTCTCCTGCTCATGCAGTAGACCTCTGCCTTGCCATGTGAAACAAGGAGACTGTCAAAGCAATGGGTATTGGCCCAGCCCATCCATACCCTGGACACTCTGCATGTTTTCTCCCATTGTTACTGTAAATATCCTGGCGGTGTTGAAGCTTCGTGTGGAAATCATGAGTGAGCAGCCACAGCATGAGGAGCCCCTCTGCTCTCTGAATAGTGCCCTTTCTCTAGTCTCACATTGTTTTAGTTCACTTCTGCTCCATGGAGGAAGACTGTCTCTAAATGGAGGGCAGTGAAGCCTAACTTTAGATTCTGCCTTTTTCTGGAAAACTGAATGCCAGAGAAAAGAATCCCATAACCCAAACCCCTCTCGGGAAAGTGGAGACTTCTTTCTGTTCAGTCCCTTCCTTTTGAAGGGAACTGTCTGCTCCATTCCATCCTGTATATTCATTTAAGTAACTGTACTCGAGGAAAACGATTATGCACCACAGGGCTATTTTGCAAAGGAAACAGTGAAGGAACAAAGGAAAGCCTTGTAGCTTAATTTAGAAACTCCATCAGCTTGAGAACCAGGTGCCAGCTCTTCAGCGGGACACTCTACAAGACTGTGCATGAGTATGACACACAGGTATACGCTTGACATGAGGAAGCTCGTTACTTTGTATGCTAACCTACAAAACAAACACACGAACAACAGCCTCTGTGATATGCCTGGCCTCTACTACTGTAGTCTTGCCTCCCTCAGACTTCCTTTGTCATCCTCCCTAGCTCACTTCTCCTTATTCTTTCTTCTTCCCAGAAGCCTCCTCCCCCTGCTGTAGACAGGTGTCTTCCCCCACCACCCTGCATATCCTCTAGCTCCTAAGTAACAAAGACATTAGCTTTGAGACCAAACTTCCCATGCCCAGGAGAAGAATGCTTCATGTTTGCACAGTGAATTATGACAGCAGTGAACTAAGGAGATGGTCTTGAATAGCTGAAGTTACAGAATAACAGAAGATGGGAATTCTAGGTAGATTCCCTCCATATTGCCAAGAAATCACCTGAAGGGCCAGCTACCTTAGAATCACCAATTCTACTTGGGTATATTTTACAGAATTCCCAGCCTCTAAAGGCTTCAGAAAGATAAATGAGGTGAAATATATGGAGTGTCACGTCAGTTGCAACATATTACATGAGGGTCAGTAATTAACTTACAAGGCTTCTGGACATGGTGCCAGGCTGCCACTGCACCTTCTGCTTACAAAGGGAGCCATTCTGCCACAATGTCTAGCATTTGCACTCTGCACAAAACCACAGCAAGAAGGTAGATATCCAGAAGGAAACCTTTCTACAGGGACCTGAAGGAAGCTTTGTGTCGCATCATGAGAACTACAGGACTGAAGGAAGGCACTTGCAGGGTGGCATTCAGCGGGGGATGCTGGGGCACTTAGAGGCAGCTTGAAAACATGATTAGCTTTCTAAGTAATAATAGAGGTCTGAGAGTAATATTAACTATCTATTTCTAAAGGGCTGCATAAGTCTTAAATAAATACCTTACCACCTCCAGCTTAGTGCCGATGAAGAGAGACTTGTTCCCTCGCTTCTACAAAATAAAAACTATAACAATGATGGTGATCAATTGGGAGCTGCAGTTCACACATTCAAGTAAGGGAGGGTGTGCACAACACATATATGTCTATCACATGTCTGTCTTTCTGTTATCCTAAGCCAGGAACAGAAGTATATGTTTACAAACTTACAGTGTAGAATTAGGGAGTAATGACAAGGTAATGGTGACCAATTCAGGATTTCCCAGAGCCTGTCATCTACACTGCGCAGGTCACTTAGGGCCAGTTGCTCTGAGGTGTGGGAGGGAAGATATATTCCTTGTGAATCATAAATGATAGAAAATTACACTTCATTTTTTAAAAATTTCAGGATGGGACTGGCTCTAGGAATGCCCTCTAGAGCTCATGGCTAGAGGGCATTTCTTACTCCTCAGCCCATCTTTGTCATTGCATAGACTGACTTGCTCATTTATCGTTCAGCACCCAGAACTGTCTCTCCAAGCTCTCAGTAATAGTGATGATCTGGGAATGTCTAAGGCATCCTCAGAAGGCGTTTGACTTCTGCTGGTCTAACTGACATGAACTAGAGACTCTCTTCTCTGATGCATGCATCTTATTTCTTGGCTTTCTCTGTTTCTGTCAAGGAAATGTGAATTTGAAGGAACAGATATGTTGAATGAGAGAAATGCAAGGTATCTGAGGGGAGCCACCAACGTACCTTAATACTGCCCTCAATGGCCAAAGATACTTACAACTGTAGAGAGTTAATTTTCCCACCCAAGAAAATTTCTAGTGGTCTCTCTCTCTCTCTCTCTCTCTCTCTCTCTCTCTCTCTCTCTCTCTCTCTCTGTGTGTGTGTGTGTGTGTGTGTGTGTGTGTGTGTGTGTGTGTGGTGTGTGTGTGTAAGGGGAAGAAAGAAGGATACAAATTAGAGTACTGGTCTTACCAAAACTTGTATTTCATTTTTGTAGTTTCTTGGCTGAACTGCTAGTACTTTACATTAAGTAAAATAAGTTCTTCATTAATCAGATATTGCTTGATAATGTTCAAGAGAAAACCAAAGAAGCATATCTTAATCTTTGGATTAAGACAGGGTGTAAGGCACCATCACAGATCTGCCTAGATAGTTCTGCTTCATAGGCATTTCTGATAATTCTGAAAGGAGGCCCGGACAGTCAGAGGGAGGATGGAGACCTGATAAACTAGGATTACCACTAAGACCGTAGTTTAAGGGGACTGTGGACTGCTTAGGACAAATGCCTCGTGTAACAGCTGAGTGCACAGCAAGGCTGCAGGAGCTATGTCCCTGCCTTGTTCAGACAGAGACGTGGGATGTGGCAAGAACAGTGATAGCATTGGAACTGGCTGGTGACCCAGAGGTGGACAGAAACAGCACCCCACTGTTTTTATAAAACTGCTACGCTTACTTTAAAGGTAAGATAATAGCATTCACTCACTGAAAGTTACCATGCTATAGCCATGTGCGGGGTGTCCTACATTATCCATCGTACAGCCGCCGTCTGGAGAAGCTCTACTTCATGCCATACAGCTAGGAAGTAGCAGAACTTGGGGTTAAACCCAGTTGCTACCAGTGCGCTGTAGTAGAGAGGGATCTGTGCCTGTAACTGCCATCAGGGAGTCTAACACTCTGGTCGTATTAGATGGAAAAATGGTAGAACAGATACCTGTTGTTGTGTGCTCCCTCTTTCAGATTATGGTACTATCACTTCCTTTCAAAATGGTTCTTCTCTGTCCCTTGCTATGGAAGATTGATGGGGGGAATTCCACCCTCACCTTCTTGTTGGTGCAGTTCAGGGATGTGACCCAGTCACTTTCTCGGAAACACCTACTAGGGCCTCTGGAAAGAAAGTGTGCACTCTTCTGAGTTGCTACCTGATGAGATGTTCTCTTTTTCTATTGCCTGAACCAAGAACAAATCCTGGAAGCTACTGGCAGCCATCTTGCAATGCAGAAAACAGCCAGCCTTAGGAAGGAAGCAGGCTTACACATAGTTCAAAAAAGAGATGGAAAACTGTGGCTCCTTAGTGACATTACTGAGCCACCATCTGGAGCCAGTTTCTCTTTACAGGAAAAGCCATTTAAGTTGAGGTTCTGTTACTTGAAGCTTAAACATTTTAAATGGATATAACAAAGGGCGGGCCAAAGCGCGCCCTCACAATCCTCAGCGGAAGGTGTAAGCCCGCAGATGCTCTGATCACTCTGCATGGTGATTACTTTCATGAAGTGGCCCTCACTCCTTCCCACCAAGATCACTAGGAACAGTCCCTGTTTAGGGTGCAAAAATATGTTGAAAGGATGAAGAAAAAAGTGAAAGTGTCTCCAACAAGTCGGAAACTACTTCCCATACCTACTTAAAGTTTAAGGGCAGCTTTACTACTCTGTATTTAATTGTTAATGGAGAATTTAAAAATCAAAAATGCCAAGTTTGTCTTCGATGAGATGGAAAATTATGCTGCAGTAGAAGGTAACATAATGTAAAACAGCCAGCTTTACCAAAGCACACAAATGTTTTTGGTATGTAAAATTGCTTTGTAAAATATTTGCTCCATCTGCTAAAAGCGGCAAAGACAATTTTCCCTTGATAGCTAATGGCCCATTTCGGGTGTGTGGCAAGTGATTCGCTGCAGTGGCGGCTCTCATTAAACAGAATGTTGAAAACGCGGTATATAATTCCATACTTATGTAGCATTATCCACTCACTGCTTCTTGAGGAGTCTGTCCCTCATTATCTAGGCCTCTACCTTGCACCAACACGCAGGCCTAGCAGTTGATTCGACTTGAGAAGCATTTTGTCCAACTGAGGCACATATGTTTACTTCCATTCCAAAGCACAGCACGACTGCTTCACTGCAACCACAGCCGCCAAGACGTTCACTCCCTCCCCACTTTGCAAGGCTGACTGCTGTTTCTCTTTCCCTCACCACAGGGGGTGGAGCTCCTTCCTTCCTTCCTTCCTTCCTTCTTTCCTTCCTTCCTTCCTTCCTTCCTTTCTTTTTCTCTAGGCTTGTCCTGTCGCCCTGTCGCACTGCATGCTGGGAGGTTTCAATAGATAAAGATTAAGTGCTTCTAGAAATTCTTAATTGAACTTTGCACATACACAAAAGGAGGGGAAAACTCATACAAGCCTGACAAACGCTGCCCCCGCTTCCTGGTCTATCTGTGATTTCTCTCCTTAAAAGAGTTGCTTACATTACACCCCAAATTACTTCAACATCTGCTGAAGGAACGATTAGAAATAAATACAGTAATCCAGCGTGGCTTAAAAAGAGAAGACATTCATGCTTGGGGAGTGGGACTGAAAAGTAGTTACTGCAGCAAATGGCGGGGGAGAGACAAAGATTCCTACCATTGGAAAACTGTTTTCAAGGAAATTATGCTGAGTGTAAGAATGACAGCCAGTAAATACATGACTGTTTTAAAGATTATACAGTGTGTTAAAGTGGAAATCATGCGCTGTTTAAATCAACCGTAAGTAGAAGTAGCCATAATCTAGTAGTATGCTACTGGAAATAGGTTTCTTCCTGTCCATGGAGAGAAATGGGACATGCAGAGAAATACCTGGTTAGGAGGACCTGGACGATGATGGATGCTCTCTAATTGCAGACTGAAGACAAAAGAAAACACACGTTCCCTTTGGACTTGATTCTCGTTCAAGTCATGGGGAAGACTAAGTTCCAGGAATGAAACTGAGAGATTATCAAGAGAGTTTTATATTTTATTCTGTACACAGGGATGGGCAAGCAGCACTGTTTCTCCATCAAGAGAAGAGAGGGGCCTTTTCTAATGTTTCCACACATCGGACACATAGAGTCGGGACGATGTAGCAGCATTGCAAATTGATTGTTTTCTTTCCACAGACCACGCACAGGACTAGACCAGCGAGTCCCACAGCGAGGGTTTGTCTTGAGTGTGGCTCAGTTACAGCGAGTCCTAGACTGCTCAAGGGCACCCCTGGTTCACCAAGGGGCACCAAGGACAGATGACCACATGGCGCTGTGGCTGTTAGAGAGTAAAGCTCACTTTGAATCCACTCCAAAAGCCTAAGCCTGCTCTGTGATCTTCAGCAGAGCAGACATTTCCGAAAGGACTCCAGCGGGACCTTCCTGGATGTGAAAACACTAACCAATTCTCGTTCCTCTTATCTTCTGCTTTATTCCTTCCTTCCATGCAGTTATTGTGAAAAACTGGCAGTTAAATTCAATTGATTCAAATTTTTCTGGATCCATATGGCCGCCAACCCTGGAGCTGAAGCGGCGGCGGCGCCTCTCCGCTGTTTTCAAGCATTTGCCTCTCCTCCAGTCCCCAGATGGTGGGAGTAACATTTAAACCTCCTTTTCTCTGCCTTGTACAATAGACCTTGGCACCATTTCAACTGTTTACTCCGGTAATTAACAGCTCTGATACCACAACAATTACAACTCCTCCACTCTCCACAATAATGCTATGAATTAGTGAGAGCTAATGGCTGGAAGGTAGAGTGTTTCCAGACTGTGAGATCTGTGCATTTTTAGAATAAAATAAAAGGTACAAACAGCACGCTTGCAGTAGACAATGATTACCTAGTAATTAGTTTACACAAAGCTTCCTATTTAATGGCAAAACGCTGTAATTAACGTGTGACAGAAAATCAAAGGGTACTTTGTAAGCATATGAAAAATTAACACTGCAGGCCCATAGCTTTATGTACTGATTAGAAGCATATTAAATCAATAGGACACACAAGCCAACAGCTTGTATAGCTGATTATTATAGGTCCTCGGAAGGGGTGCCCAGGCTTTCATTTAACTGGGGAGGCAATTTTCCTTCTCCTGTCATCATCCTCAGGCACAGAAAAGCACCTCAAACTCAACCCTGGCAGCACCATGAAAATAACCACTGAACTGGAAGAAAACATTCTAAGTCATTCTCAGAGCTAAGAAAAATTATGTACATGATTAAGACTTTCCAGTGATCTTGGTGACATGCTGCTATACTAATTAGAAAATATGTCAACCGGAACCAGAAGCATCCAGACTCAATGTTTTGGTCAGAATAATCTCTACTTTATCAAGCCTTTTTATTCAACATGGAGAAAGCTCTAATAAACACATTGTTTTCTATTCTCAAATGGTAAGAGGCCATGATGCTATCTAGGGTTATTATTTTAAAGATATTAATTAGCAAAATCATAGCACAGGGACAATTGGATCGTTATTCTGAGTTTTTGACAGCATCTTGTATAATGATAATTGATGCATACTGCAGTAGTCTTGAAGGCTACAAGACCTTCTGAGCTGCCAAACAGCAGGTAATGTGTATTTGTTTGCTCACTGTTGCTTATATCTTCTCATAATGTAACTTTAATTAATATTCATAATAAAAAGCAATATCTTAAACTGTCACATGCTAAGAACATTGCTGGCCAATTCACAGGATACTTTTAAGAACTGGCAACTTAGAGAACCATGGTGATTTGGTTATCACCATGAAGTTTCCCAGGAAGCTCTAAGAGACACAGAGCAGTGGGACCTTGTGAAGCCTCAGACTGACCCATTTTAATTCTTGTTCTGCTTAAAAAGGCTTACCACATAAACCTGAATTATGTCTAGAAATAAGTAAGACAAAAACAAATACAATTTTTGGTGGCTTGTGTAAGAGAAAAATAAGTTGAATTGCTTATCTTGGTTTTGGTGCTACATCTGATGTGAAGGTAGGCTACTCGGTATGTGATAATTTATAGGTGGACTCAAATGACTGTGACAGAAAGGCACCAAAACGTATCTCCCCGTGACTAGGCAAAAGGTAATATATAGAATTCTCTGTTGCCAACTATGCACGTTCCCAGGAATGCATGTGGTGAGGCATCTGGGTTTTCTAGGGATTCCTGAGCAGGTTACTGCCTTCTACAGCTGAGGTGTGCACACTGACAGCTCTCCTCGCCTCCCAATTCACTGCCTTGTAGGAAAGGGAAGCACTCGACAGTAGTCAGTGTGGTCCAGGGACATCTGTGCTTTGAGAAAGTCTGTGGAAAGTAGAAAATCTGCCAGAGCAGCAGCACATGGCATGGACCACAAAGCCAGGGCCTAAGAGGGGAGCTTCTCTGGGAGCTTAAGGAAGCTGGAAGCCACTAGCATCTTCTTATCAATATAGCACGTACAGCAACAGCCGGAGCACTATTGCTCCTACTACTATTGCATTCTACTAGTGGGGCTTTTAGCCTAGAGAAAAAGGCAGATTTTTTTCTTGTCTTTGTTTTAAAGGCATATACTACGTGGACATTTCTCTGATCCACAATTTACAAATACAAGAACAAAACAAAACTGGGGAAGAGCTTAAGTTTTCACACAGGTGTGTGTTTTAGCATGTTAGAATTAATTAATAAAGGGGTAACATGCAGTCATTAATTGTGATGAAGATGAATAAATGGGGAAATGGCTAAGATCTTATCTTTACTTAGCATATTCACAATGAGAGACAACACACATTTGAGAATTAATTCAGAGAATGAAGGCAATAGTAAAAGTGACTTACACTTACTGGGATAGACATCTCTTTAATATATTATTATTGTATTATCTTTTAACTTTTCTAAACATTCTGTGGTGATGAGCCAAGACCTCTTTGAGCTCACCTAATAAAGCTGTACCACATCCTCCAGGAGGCACCTCGGTCAGTCACCGAGAGTGGTCCCATCACTGTTTACAAGACTTCCACTCCCAGGGGAATTGTTCTGAGCACACTGTGGTGGCTGCTCCTCCTCTGTAACAGTGTGTTTGTTTACTGGCCTAGTTCTTTAGGGATAAGTATGGTTTATTCTGCCTTTCTAGGTTTGGGAGCCCTGGATTCAGATCTTCCCATTTGGGTGATGCTTAAATGAATACCAAATGTCTAACATTCTAACACAGTAAGACAAATTAGTGTGAGAGACGACAAATTTACCCTATTACAAAGTAGAAAGCAGCCACGAGAAAGACTGAGCACAGAGAGCAGACTGTGGCACCAGCATTTGTCAGGAAGGCTTCTCTCCTACAGGTGTGTGTGTGAAGTCTTCGTCCCTACTAACTGAAACAAATGCTTCGACTCAGAAACAAGGAATCTAGCATTTGTGCAAGTGGATTCACAAACCTTAGCAAGCAGTGTGCACTCAGCTGGGACCCAGTGAAGCGAGTGGAGCTGACTTCACTAGACAATAGGATGACAAGCAGAGGCTTGTTACCAGCCTCCAGGGAAAAGTGAAAATGTGTGCTTTGTTTCAGTGTAGTCTTTCTGCTTTTTGAAATGTGCCTATGTATCCATACTGAGCTTTCAAAGGTGACTAGGCTTTTTAGCATCTGATAACGCACGTGACTTTGTTTCAGGTCTTAACTGCAACCAGCCAAAGCTCAGTTGAAAATTAGAAAAAGAGGAAGGAGAGGTGATCTTTGTGTTCCATGTCTGAGCCTACCTCTAAGACTAGTGTCTGCATAAGACTCCACAGTGGCGCCCGCCCCATACACAGCCCTGCTTTCATCTGTTGTCTACAGTGCACCAATAAGAGAATTCACAGCATCCTGTCACAAACTGCTATGCAAATGATGCCATTTGTAAGTATTAACATAATTCAGTGCTTACAGTCATATTCTCATTTCTAATAATTCTCTCAGAATGGAGTCTTTCTCTGGACTCTTAGCCTGCAGGATAGTCTTTCATCAAGAAGCTGAAATTTTTAATAACCTGCCAGCATATGTTTTGTATGTCCCAGGCTAGACTTGGTGACACAACATCTTCATTATCAAAAGGAACAGGCCTACAGACTGTAATAGGACATTAAAACACGCGTGTGCTCATAAAGTAATGCTTTGATGTCTAAATGCACACCATCACAATGGCCTTCTGGAACAAAGGTGCGTTCCACCTGACGTCTCCATAAGTGCCCTCAGTACACCTCCACTCAGAGGAGGTTTCCCTTTGAAGACTTGAGCTGGTCTTAAGCCCCACAAGAGGGGAGCGGGCACACACGTGCCTTGTTTTGATTTTCATCTCACACATCACAGCCAAGCATGAGCTATACATTATAACAGGATTTCTGAATAATTATTTTTCCCTGTTAAGTTTTTAAAGATGATTTAAAGAGATCATTAATTATTTAAGAGTTTCAAATTTAATAACATTAACAACAGTGCTAAATGTATTTGGTAACAATTTAAAATGGCATAGTTTAAAATAATTGAAATTAAATAATCTGCACAGAGGTTTCTAACCACAATTCAACCAACTGTCAGTACTGTAAATGTTTTTAAAACTCAAAATCAAACATTTTACATTTATCGTAGTCTGTCATGATAATTTTTTTAAAAATTATTGGTTTGAAATGCTGAGGCAAGAAAACACTGTACACACAGTGTTTCAATTCTTTAAATGAAAGTGCTAGACTTTTTCATGGTTTAAACACAATAGCTTTGCCTCAAAAGGACAAAATCCTGTTCAAAGCAAATATAACAGAAACCTCTATGGGCCTCAAAATTAAATACATTTTCCTTGCTTTATTTTTTTCTAGAAGAGTAATTCACTTTGGTGTTCTTTAAATAATATGTAAAGAGCTAGCCATGACAGGCACTGCGTTTAGTCCATTCACTGTTGGAGGGAAAGGAAAGCCCAGAATAGATCATGGGGAGGACTGACCCATTTATCAAAGGGAACTCTCCTTCCTGACTGGTCTCGAGAGGTATTCATCATCTCGCTTGCCCAGGAGTAATGTGGTTCCCGCCAGTGTGCCCTTCCTTTCTATCACTTGTGTCTTGATTCATAGACTTCTGTAGTGGGATGCACAAAGCAGATGCAAATCACTGCACAGTCCACCACGATGCATGCTGGGAGGGAAGAAACCACTTAAGGAGTTTGTCTTTCAATCTTTTTTTTTTTTTTTCTAGTAGTTCACCCAAAACAGGGTCATGCAATAGAGAGAAGCTAGGTATAAGGATACAGTGTGGGACAGTGTTTAGAGGTCAGGTTAAACACTAAACCACATACAGCAATGAAGTAAAATTGGAACATTCTGAGGCGGCGTAATTCATCTCCCCCACATACGTGGAAAGGTTCACACACCTCCTGCAGAGCTGGAGACACTAAGCGTACTAGTCAGCTGTGCTGGCAGGTTTCTTCTGCGGTCTATTCTTCTCTCAGCATCTCACAGGGGCTGCTAGTTACATATTTCTTTGGAATATCTTCAAAAACATGGCTCCTAACAGAATGCTATCATATATTAGCTTCCAGTGAGCACTATTTGCTAGTAGAACTCTCATAATAAAACACAGCTAGCTTAGTCCCCACAGCTGATACAAGCACGGGGTGTGCTCAGTGCTCATATTCCAGTGCTCCCTGACTATGGTGTGTTATTCATTTCTTAGCTATTATAATCATTTTGAAGGTGTGGGGGAAAAGACTTTCTGGGCCCCAAAACTGGACATTTAAATAACCCAATAAGTCCCTTCATGCTTACATTTGTGCTGAGGCCCAGGAAAGGCTGTCTTGATAGAGAGCAAAGCTGACTTGGGGAGAAAGGACCTTAATTGTCCACAGCACTGAACACTCACTTGTGCCCACTTCTTCTTCCAGTCCTCAGGGCCGAATCTGTTACTCTCCTTCACCACCCATTTGTAGCACCGTAGATGGGAAGGGATGTCGCAAAATGCTGTCCCATTTCCTCCAAATTCCATGTTCATTTTAAAGACCCAGCGTCGGATTCCCAGGTTATCAGTCACCAACTGACTCAATTGTTCTATCAGCTGGGGGCAAAGGTACAGCAAAATTAATAAGCCACGCTTCCATTCTGTTATAGCAACTTGCTTGTGGTGCTTTGAGTGCCTTTACATAGTCTGTTCATTAGGTTCCCTTTGACTCATCAGTACAAATTCAAGAAGTTTTAAGTGATGGATGATATAAAGAAATCACTAGCCAACGGGATAAAAGCCATTTTTAAAATGCAATCATATTTGTGAGAAACTGAAACTATTATCATCATATTGACTTATGAAGGCAAAAGGAAAACTCTTAAATATCTGTAATTGAATCCTAGTATTATCTCCTTTCTTTCATAGCAACTTAGGTGTTTTACTGATTCTTCAAATGATTTTTTTATAATTTCGAGACAATAAAAAATATTGTCCTGAAAACTTCATTGAGCTTTTGAATACAGTAATCTAAAATAAATACTGCAATGTATAAGACATTGTCCTCACTAACATACACTTGTTGGCCATTTGGTCAACTTGATGGTATTAGTGACATGAACAAATGGATTATAGAGGGAGACAGATGACTGAGATAAAGACACTTGCAGAAACAGCCCCCGTGGAATGTCGCCTGCCCTGAGTTTGATATAAAGCAATACTCTCTGAATAACTGGGCTTAAAGAGATAAACATTTAAGGGATAGAAATCCAGGCTTTGATTCCAAAATAATAGTAAGAACACTAACTAACATTACTGAACACTCAACAGGACCCAGCCCGTGGCTCGTGTATCCTATACGTGAGTTTCCCACTTAATATAATAACCTACGATGATGGTGCCATCAGTGACTGCACTCAATACACAAGAGGCTGAGTAATTTGACTGTCCTTCATTATACAGTACTGAGTGGCAGAGCAGCACTTCTCTTGGATTGCTGTAACCCCAGGCCTTACACTGATTTGCAGTCCATGAGCTGCGTATCCAAGCCTACAGACAGCTAGGGAAGGGTGAAGTACAGAAAGAGGTAGAGGAGGAGCCAGAGGAACAACTTGTGTTCCCGTCAGTAAGTCATTTGTGTTGTATTTGAGTCAGACAAAAGGCAAGACTACTTCATCCTATAGAAGAGCATCCTATTATAGCTTTGAAGAAAAACAGCCTCTTAGACCACAAAACAGCTTTGTTGTCTAAAATTCCCAGAAGGCAAAAGCAACACTAAGCATGTGTCTCCTGTGACTACCCATGCTACTCTTGGCTGTCACATCCTATACTTGACAGTAAGAGTCCTGTTCTCCATTGTCATAGGTAACGTTCTCATTGCTGCGATGAAGCACCATCACCAAAACAACTCGGGGAAGAAAGGGTCTATTCAGTTTCCACTTCCGCCTCACTGCCCAGCACTGAAGAAGCCAGGACAGGAACCCAGCCAGAGACAGGAGCTGATGTAGAGGCCATAGGAGAGGTGCTGCTTACTGGTTTGCTTCTGTTGGCTTGCTCAGCCAGCCTTCTTATAGAACCCAGGACCACCAGCCCCAGGAATGGCACCATCCACAATGGGCTGGGCCCTCCCACATCAATCACTAATTAAGAAAATGCCCTACAGTCTTGCCTACAGCCAGATCTTATGAAGACATTTTCTCAGTTGAGTTCCCTCCTCTCGGATGAGTATAGGTTGTGTCAAGTTGACATAAAACTGTGCTGCACATCTATTCTTGGACTACCGAATGGATTCTTACTTTTAACCAAAGAGAAGATTTATGGTTCTGCTGAGGTATAAAACTGCAAAATTAAAATGGTTTTTATTTAAATGCACAATGTTTTACCCTGAATTATGCCTATTTGGCGAAGGATTTTGAGGATGCTACATGACGTGACAATGTGGAAGAGATCAAAGTAGCCACAGTTGGGGTCCCCCAAAACTCGTTCAGCTATGGGTTATTTAATAAAGGTGAAAATAAATTGTATAAACTCTCTAATTACCAAGTAGTATTTATCAATAATTTGGATGTTTAAATGACAATGCTCTTGTCTACATACTGTATGGCTATGAACACAGCCAAAGGAAGTTCCTAATGTGTCTTCCAGGGTTTCACTCTTTCCTTCTCCAGTTAGCTGAGATGCTATTTCTATTAATCTTATATTGCTGTGATCTGTGTGTCCTGTGATCAGAAATTATAGAAGTAGGAGTGCTATTTAACATCTTAATATTGGATAAAACATTATTTTGCTAGTTTAAGGGAAGAAGTTCCAGCATAGCCTTTAAAAATTATGCATTTGTATATATTGTATACTTGGAGGCTTCAAATACTAACAGGATCAGTGTTTCCTCCAAATCCTATTATTTGTTGCTTCTGAGACTCCTATAAATGGGTGCCTGTGGATGGATCCCCTACAGTAATGAAAACAATCAATAGTATTGTAAAGACTGCACTGCTGGAAAGAATTATGTGCTATCTTTAAGTGAAAATTGAACAGTGCTTTAAAGCAGCATTGCCATTTTTGATTATTTAACCAAAGCTGTCAATATTTCATACAGAGCACATGCCAGAAAGGGACTTACATGGTTATTTTATGGATCAAAACAGGAAATGCTCACTGTGCTCATGCTAGATTAAAAAATTCAGTCATAAACCACATGACTTTAATGCTACTTCCAAACATTTATCATTTTCTGTTTGAGTCTGTTTTTAAAAATGTAATATATTTTTAAGTTGCGATTCACTTTATATTAGTGAAGGTTAGATGCAGAAAAATTACCACTGTGAAAATCCAACTAAGACCCACAAATACTTATTAACCTAAATTAAAGTGATCACATCTTTCACCCACTTTAAATTTACAATGTCCATCAATAAAAAATCAGGATTGATTCATCACCATCTGCACATTTGAAATACTGAAAGACTCCGATTGATTAGGTAGAGCCATTACTATCTGGAAAGCCTCAGTGGAGTACCTCAATTCTTGCTGACATCAGATGCATGACTTCCAAATAAGCACAGAGCTCAGATACAGCTTGGCTTACGGATGCACCACCATGCTTTAGGCTGAGTACCAACCATCCTGAGGGTCTATGAGAAGGCTTTAGCACTACTTCTGAGCACGGGGCACTAGACAGAGTTTATAGTGCATTAAATGTGCCCACACCTTTAACCACAATTAATGTATAAATATCTCAGAGCATAGATTGCCTGTACTATTGTCAATGAAGATGAAACTAAGACTCAATACAAGTTTTGTACATACATTTTGAGGACATGAAGATTTTCTAGTGTAGTTCGTGTGAATAATTGTACCATTTAAAAATCTGTTTCTCTCACATTAAGTCTGTCAGCCAAAAAATTCTATTAGGAAGCAGAATTAAGCAACTGGTCTTGTTACCTTCCAATTTCAGTAGAAGCCTCTCCATCACTCCTCAGCTAAAATCCCACTGTGTCTCTGCTTCTGCTATAGCCAATGTGTTGGTCAGGAACTCTCTATAGCAGGACTCAAACACTTCAGGGCAACTTAATATATTCATAGCATCTTCAAAGTCGTCTTCCTAAAGTGTGATTTGCCCAAAGGTTTCATTCTAGTCTCAGTGGCTGTGTTGTGCAGAACATCGGGACCAAGCAACTGAAAAGAGAGGGAGATCCCTCCATCTGACCCTTATCAGCTGCCTCAATGCTTATGGTTCTTTTAATTGTCCAAGAAGAGGGAAAGGATACTTTATGATTGGCTGAGAGAAGGAACCGGTCAAGAGAAATTCAGAAATAAAGGATAGGAAATGTTAGCAGCCAGCAGTTTATCTTTTACTCTTCTTTATCATGTAAACGGATGGCAGTTAAATGGGGGTCTACCCGCTGGAGCTGCATCAGAACAGGAACGTTCTAGAGGCTGATGGAGGAGTGCAGAGCCACAGACTGGGTCCAAGGGAAAACCACTGTGGGTTTATTCCTCAGGCCTTTTCCCTTCCTGTTTCTGGGCTAAGTTCCTTACTCTTTTCTGAAGAGAGCCATTCCTGAAGAGCCAAAGTATTTGTCTCTGGAGTCAAGGATACATACAGTACTCTTTGGTCTCACCTAATACTCTAAAGCTTCCAAGCCCACTTTTTTGCCAAAACAGACTCTCCTGTGCTTGGAATCCTATTAAATTGCTAGCTGACGAATGTGACGATGAACTGATAGATATTAGGGTGCTGAATACTGACAGTCTTGGTAATTAAGTGATTTAACAACACTCAGTAACTTAGCCTGAAAGGTAAATATTATGGAACTTTTAGTAATTTCTATAATGCCAGTAGAAAGGTACTTTAATACATTGAAGGCCTCCAGACTTTGTGGTTCAGACATGTAATCATAGATTCTTGGGAAGATGAGGCAGGAGGACCCCAACTTCAAGGCCAGCTTGGATAACTTAGTGATATATTGTCACAAAAAGATAAAAGAGAGCTGAGGATAAGGCCCTGTTGTACTTACCTACCAGGGGAGAGGCCCTGAGCTCAGTTCACAGAACAGAAAACAAAGAGAAACCAGACAAACACGGGGCATAGTGAAGATCTCTTCAGAGTGACTTTCATTCACAGTCTTCACCCGGCAGGGCTGGGACCAGATTACCTGAAGTTGTACAAGGTCAAGGGGACAGAAGATACTTGAACAAAGCTACCCTACATACCTGTTGGTAAGTATAGACGTCATATATTCCAGGAGGTATTGGCACATTAGCGTTATCAAAGATCCGTTTACTTCCAGACTTGCCACTGTAAAGGTGAACCAGCTCAGGCTCTGAGCCCAGGATGGGTACATTCAACATGTCAGCCACAGCTAAATCATCTCTGTGGAGGATCCCGCCCACGATGTAGGCCTCTTCTCCTTGGATGAGATTTTTTATTCTTTTGATTGCCTTGGGACTGTACATCAGGTGAGTAGCCAGGCACATGTGATGTTTCTGGAGGATAATCAAATCATCCCTCTTAAAAGGAATCTTTTTCTAGGCCCTACCCCAATTTGTTATAGTGAACATAATAAATACATTATTAATAGCAGGCTGGGTTACGACCTATCCTGTTGTTTAGCAGTTTAAATTGATAAAAGCTGTTGGGGTGAGGTTCCGTAATCGCTCACATCTTTAGTGTGTTGGAAATAGGCTCACTGGGAATAGAACTAATTACTACACATCTGTATTTATTTGATCCACGTGGAATTATCCTTCTGTCAGAAGGAAAAGAGGCTGGCAGCCTTTGGATAACAGTGATTCATCTCCACACACTTCTGGCATGGTTTAACACCAAAGCGTCTGGAAAATCAATACAAAAAAAATTGAAGGAAAAAGGCCTATAGTATTCTTCTCTGTGTAGACTCTATATAGACTCCTAATCCAACAACACTTTAAGTGTTTCCGAAGGAGAAAGGCACTTGACTTGATACCCTCCCCCCCAATTCTACCACAAAATCCTTTCCAGAGAGCATACTCTTTACAGTAATTACCGTGGTTCTAGCCAACGCTTTGGAAAGCACTCATGAATAGAAAATATTTGAAAATTTCAGCAATACTCAAATTTCTTTTCTAATACAAACTTTTAAAAAATCTATTTTGATTAAATAGACCTGGCTCAGCAGTTCCTGTGACTGACTCATTCAATTAAACAAATAATTCTATTCATGTCTAGCAGAGGTAGAAGACAGCTCAATGGTCAGTACACACCAAAAATGCAACATGCTTCAGCACATACAGCACATATAAGACATTCTCTCTCTCTCTCTCTCTCTCTCTCTCTCTCTCTCTCTCTCTCTCTCTCTCCCCCTCCCTCCCTCCCTCCTTCCTTCTCTGTCTGTCTCTCCCTCTTTTATCCCTCTCTGTCTCTCTCTCCCACCTCCCCTCCCTCTCTCCTCTCTCTTGCCACCTGTTTTAATCTATATTAAAGTTAATTATTTTCTGCAAGTCTCTATTTCCTCATCTGTAAGATGAGTACAGCAGTACCAGCCTTAGGGATGTTGTGAGGATTGAATGAAATGAGGTAACACACTGCCAAGTACTTGATATAGTACATGGAACACAGTAAGCACCTGATGACTGTCACAGTAACTATCATGAAAAAGGTAGGGGAGGTGGAGGGTGAAGTACATTTCCAGGGACAGGGAGGCTTTTCTAAGGTGAAGAGGGGCATGGAAAAGCCATTGCCAAAGAATGAAATGTTAGAACCTTAGTCTACAGTAATAGCATCAAAGTGTTTTCATTCCCTACTACAGAGGGGATAGCATGAAACCCAAGAAAGTGCTGGGAGTTTGTAGTCAAATACATCTGGGCTTTGAATCCAGCTCTATTACATGTGTGTGCGTGTGTGTGTGCGTGTGTGTGTGTGTGTGTGTGTGTGAACTTATATATGACTTAGACTCCATAAGCCCATTTCTTTATGTATTAAACTAGAGTGAAAAAAATTACTTGTATGCTGGAGTTGCTCCAAGGATGAAATAAGATCGTGAACATGCATTACATTGGGACAATAATAAAAATGATAGTAACAGTAACTTTTTTTTTTTTGGTTCTTTTTTTCGGAGCTGGGGACCGAACCCAGGGCCTTGCGCTTCCTAGGCAAGCGCTCTACCACTGAGCTAAATCCCCAACCCCAACAGTAACTTTTAATAGGGAAAACCCTCTTAAAAATAAAACAATTAAAGTGTCACGCTGATAGAACAGTGCAAAGGTACTGGATCCTTGAGGAAACTCAGGGGGGTTTAAAAGGTAGCACCTTGCATAATTTTAAGGAAAATTTATCTAAACAAACAGAAATGTGAATGACTGTGTTTAAGAATACCCAATGTATCTGTTTGTAAATGATTTCTAGATATATAACTTCCAAGTGTGTGACAAGAGATATGAACTAGAAGCCATTCTCAAACGGATCTGCAACTTGCTGGGTGATTTAGAACAGGACTGCTTTGAGTTTTTCCTATTGTCATCCCTAATCCCAGGAGAAATTTTATGCAACTCCAAGCATTTATAAAATAGTTATACAAATCAAATTTTTATTGATAATAAATCAAAAATTTACTTTGGAACAATTCTTCAATATATATAATTTTATCACTTATTAAAGATTAAAGCAAATTCATATACTAATGAGATTATATGCTTGTCCATTTTTTATAAAAAATTAAGTCTTAGGGAATATGCTGTAGGGCATAGAACATTTTCACTATTTTCTCAGAGTTTATCAATATTTTTATTTATAGTCATCAATTTTAAAAATGCTACTTTGCATAAATGTATAATACAAAATACCAAAAATGTACATAGGGACATTTCAGAAATTATTGGAAATTCTGTTCTAATCCCAAGCCAAAATTAATTGAACAGTTTTTAAAACTATGACTCAGCAACTTGGCAGGCAGCATTTTAAACACATGTTTATTAGTGTGTGTGCCTTTGTGGCCCTTTGTGCAGTGTTTTTGCAGGGACCCATGGAGGGCAGAAAAGCGCATGCGATCCCCTCAGACTGAAGGTCTAGGTGCTTGTGAGCCACCATGTGGAGATAAGGACCCTAACTTGAGTCTTCTGACAGAGCCTGACAGCAATTTTAAAGATCAGTCTAACAGAATGCAATGCAAAGACACAAGTTTGATACTTACTGGCATGGGAATGATGGTAGGAAAATATCAAATGTCTTTGATTTCTGTATTTAAACCATATTCCTATAAAAGCAGAAAAGTTTGTGTGTACAGTGTGTTTGTTAGTTTTTGTTTGCTTAATCCAAGTGGGAGTCATCTGGGAAGAGAAACCCCACTGAGGAAATGTCCCCAGTAGACTGGCCTTTTCTTGATTGAAGATTGATGTGAGAGGACCCAACTGCTGCTCTTGCAGAGGACCTGGGTTAGGTGCCCAGTAATCGCATGGTGGCACACAGCTGCCTCACTGCTTTCACTTCCTGTACTGATGTCCCTCATGATGGACTATAAACTCTACAACGAAATAAACCCTTTCCTCTCCAAGCCGATGTGGACACAGTGTTCATCATAACAAATAGAAACCTTCAGACATAGAGCAAAAGCTCTGTGATTCATAATCCACTCATTCGGTCTCCAGATGACAATGTCAGATGGCACTGTCTAGGGCTGGAGGATGTAAGAGCACTTGCTGCTCTTGCAGAGGACCTGGGTTAGGTCCCCAGCAATCACATGGTGGCACACAACTGTCTGAAACTCTAGTTCCAGTGCACCTAATGCCCTCTCTGACTTCTGTTGGCATCAAGCACAGATGTGACCCAGAGACATATATGCAGGCAAGACACTCATACACATAAAAACACAAAAAGTAAGTTTCAGTTTGTTTATGAGGGTACAGAGTGTACAGGTATGTGCTTGGTGCTGAGGCTACAGGACATTTGTGCCACGTGACATTAACAGAGTCACTGACTTTGGATTAACTGTCGGTCACAGTGTGTTTAGCAGTATCTCACTGCGTCTGCTTTCTCAGCCTCACGTTCAGCTCACAGCCTAGAGTGAAGAAGCTAAACATGGAGTGCTCTGCCTTCCTGAGGCTCAGCTCCCTTCTTATGTTCAAGTGTCTTTCCAGCTCTGAAAGAGCTCCTAAGTAAAGCCAGAGCCCTTCCATATTTATTATGTGATGTAGATGGAGCTTCTGTAGAGGGTGATGGAAAGGTCTGAGAGAGACGCTAGTAACATTTGCACTGGACTCTTAGAAATGGCTGCGATGGTAGAATTTTATCTTGTACTTTATCCTCCACAAAGGGGATGGGGTGGGGGGCAGGTAGGAAAAAACCCTGAGTTCCTCTGAGATTTAGACAATTTACTGTTAGCCCCTCCTCCAAATCAAGAGACAAAGTCTGTGCCTCTTAGATCTGAACGACTGCTCACCTGTCCTCCTGCCTTCTTAGTTGCTTTCCTTTCCCACAGATTACTTCTGTGTGGAAGGAAATGTGACGCAAACAGAACACATCCAGAGCTGCTGACCTGAGGAACAATAGGGCATCTGATGACAGAATAAGATGCTCAAAGCTGGACCTGCAAGATGGCTCAGCATTTGCTGCTTTTCCAGAGGACTCAAGTTCAGTTCCCAGCACCCACATCTCTCTCTCTCTCTCTCTCTCTCTCTCTCTCTCTCTCTCTCTCTCTCTCTCTCTCTCTCTCTCTCTCTCTCACACACACACACACACACACACACACACTTAAAATAAAGCCTTAAAATAGAAGCTCGAAGTGTTCATCATATCATCTCTCATTTGATCCATACAAATCCTTGCTATGTAGACAAATGATTTGTCCAAGGTTATCCAGCTCTGACCCTTAGGTAAAGGATAGACCCTAGTAGCGTAGTGGTATGCTCATCCTGCAGAGCAGGAAGTGAAGGCCTGCAGGTTTGCGAGCTGTGAAGAGGGGAAAGCAATACAATAGCCAAGTCCAAGCTCTGAGTACCTGTCCCAGCTAAGGTAGAGTCCTGTCTCCTCTAGGTTTCCATATCTCTATTGACAAGCATTCTCTCCAGCTCCATGCCATGTCTGGGCATGTCAGCTGTTGTCTTCGGGCATGATGGCACCACAACATTATCTCAGTATGTACATTAAGATTCAGATGTGAGTAAGTGGTGGCAGAGGGCACACCACTGACCTGAGGTCTTGTGAAGCCATTAAGAGAAACTTTGCATCATCAGTTCTAGACAGGAGATTATCCCAGATGACAAAGGTCTAGACTGTTCCTAATTCCCTTCCTATGGCTAGTTTTCTTCACCACCACTTATTTCTTATTTTTGACCTGCGACAAAGAATGTCTTCAGAAACATTGAAATACTCTGAAATTGCATGATGACTCATGTATACAAGCACACTTACCACTATAGATCCTAGCTTTATATAGTAACTTTGAGAAATGCACAAACAGATTTTTGGCACACTTTTAAAAAATCTCCTCAAAGCCATCCATTTGAATGAAAATCAGTACTGACACAATCCCTCAGACCCATTAAAAAGAAATAAAGCAATAGCTCAACAGAAGCAGAACTGATTTGAAAGGGGGAGCTTAATTTTTGTGTTTTAAAAAGTTGATTGCCTATGAGTGATTAATCACTCAAATAATTTGAATTTAAGCTTCAAGCAGCAATATTAAGCACTTCCAATTTGCATACCTGTTTCTACTCCCAAGGATGCAGACCTGCAGTGGCTGGAGCTCACACTGTCAAGGTGCTGCTGCTTGGCTCTGGCTTGGAAGTGGAAAGGACACTGCCAGGGCCACCTTCTCAGGGATACATGCAGGGGCTACTCTGGAGTTACCCAGTCAATCCCACGTTTCATAAATGAAGAACAGAGGTGAAGAAAGCTAAAGAGGTTTGCCCAAGGTCACTGTGTCAACCACAAATAAAGCAGTTATTCCAGCGTGTAATCGTGACCTACAGGAGACAGATTTTAGTTCACAATCTGGTCCTACCATGGACAACCAGAAAATGAGTTTTGCCTTCTCTAGCCATAAAAGGACAGCAATGATTTCAGTGTTGCCACATTGTATGATACTGAAATGAGAAACGCATGCTAAGAACCCAATAAATGTTACCTTATGTCCCATCCTTATCACAAATCCCCCTTTCTGCTCCATGCCTGTTCCATTTCAGATATACACACATTTTCTATTGGCAGCCAGCAGGTTTTAACTTGAGTTTCTGGCTCTGAGAATAGCAATAGTTTAACCACAAATGGTTTTTAGTGTTTTTCTTCTTTGCTTCCTAACATCTATATCAATTGTATTATTGAAGGCATGAGGTAGCCAGGAAGCACCAGAGATTCTGTGAAGACCCCAAGAGTATAAGGACGTTGTGAGAGTTTACACATATCCTCCCTTTCCACAACCAGATGTGCCAGGGAAGCGGAGCTGGGCAGAACACTACTGGGACTACCGAGGTGTTGGCGGATGAGTTGCTGCTCTTGATGAAAGAGAGTGGATGCTGAAGGTGCTTCACCAAACACACAAAGCTGAAAGCTACAGCAGCACTCTCCTCCTCGAACCCCTGCTGGAACTCTCTCAGGTGCACTCTCCCTCTCCACCACTAGTGTCTCTGGTAATATGTAGAGAGCTGAGTACAGGTACCTCATCTGTAATGTGGAGAAGTCCCTTTTCCCTTGTCTGTTGTACTGCCATCTACAAGGACTTTGCCCTCGTGGTTCCAGCCATTTCCTAGTAGATCTTGTGAAGGAATAAGAGTCCTTTCTACCCATTATGAATTAGTACATTAAAATGTGAGCCTTGTTCATAGAGAACATGTGATGTGGAACATCAAGGCAACTTCCCCTAAAGGAATGAAAATATGGAATAACAAGGAGTGCCTGTGTGAAAGTCAGAAACTGGGGGCCCTGGTCCACACTCTTTGCCTGAGTAGTTTTATGGCTGGATAGGTCTGCATTTGATAAGGGTATGAGAAGACTCCAAGGGCATAAGGAAGCCTTTCACTGTCCTGGTGAACTCCACAGAGATTAAGAAAAGGGATGATAAGTGTTGCAAATCTACCTATTTGATTGTACCTCCCAGGAGCTGCAATTAGGCTTCTACCACAGAAGCAGGACAGGAGCAGCTCAGCTAAGTTTGAAAGTTAAGCTGTGGTATTTATTTCCTACAGTCCAACTAGTAGTCTAATCAGCAAAGCTGTTAAACTTGCAATAATATTTCACTGATGTGTACCAGAGCATTGCAAGTTATAAAATTTCCAATTTAATTTTACTACATCCCTGAAGCCATAGTAATTAGAAGACAAACTCACAGTGAAGATGTTTACAGCTTCAGGGGTGATAATTCTGAACCTGTTTTGCAGGTCAGACCTATCCCCATAGTAGCCCGATTTGACAGCTGCTTGCAGACTCAGGAGTTTTTTGTAGTACAGCTTTAACTCGTCATTCATGGGACTGGAGCAGACGTAGATGACATTGACGTTGACATCTATGAAATAGCAGGCACCATGTTAATTACTGGTATAAAGGTACATGACGTGATGAACCCTGGCATCTAAATGATGATACAGTAGCTTAAATCAAAGAGCAGATCCAGGAGCCACACCACGCTCGTTTACATTGGCTTTGTAAGTTTCAGTAATCTAAAGCAGCCCTTCTGCGCTTCACGCTTCTCTCATAAAGGAGACGCTACCACCAAGAAAATACACAAGACTTCAAGGGAACATGAAGCAAACTTTCAGATAATGCACAGGGATCTAACTTAACCATTCCCTTTAGTATCATTGGGAATGCATCCCATTTGGGTCAGCAAAATTATAAAGCAGAGCCATTAACTTTAGAAAGCTGATGAAATTTCAACGGCACCCTGGGCTTGGATTTGACAGGGCCAGTTCAGGGAAGGCCTTGACAGAATAAATGGGCTGATTATGACCACCAGTGATTCCCTCAGGAAACCACCCTATCCTGGAGAGGAAATACATTACTTCAGTAGCAAAGCTAATGATTCCTGGTCCATAGAAAACATTGCCCCAGCTACTTTCTTCCTTAAGGTGTGCCTCTTACCACACACATAGAAAAGGTCCTAACTGACTATCTGGTTCAAATGGAGTAGTGAGATGAGACGGCTCACTCTGTGCTGAGGAACATTTAAGGCACACAGATGGAGATTAGCAGCCGATGGTGCTATTAGTTCATTCATAAAATGACTAACTGATCTAGATATGAATAGGAACAAAGCACTTGGCTGGATATCCCTGGAAACCTGAGGATCAAAGGATGGAGATACCAAGCCTTTAGGGTACAGCCATTTCATGTGCACATGTCACTTAGGCACTCAGGGGAGTTCAGAGGAGGAAGGGCTAAAAGCGTCACCTTGGGCTGGGAAGGTTAGGAGGGCCTGCCAGCCTGATCTGTTCAGTGAGTACACAGGACAGAGACTAATTACATTCTAGTTGAGTTCCTAGGTCCCTGGGCGCATTATTTAACTTCTCTAAGCATTGGGTTCTTCACTTGTTAAGTGGGGAGTTAAGTCACCTGGGTATAGAGGTTTAAGGTACTAAAGGAAACCCAGGAAGTGCTGACCAAATGGCACCGCCAGTGTGATTCCCTGCTATGCCCTCTGCACCTGGGCTCCTTTTGATTGACCCTTTGATTTAATATGATGAAGTGGTGTCATCTGCTATTTCTCCTAGTGTCTCAGTCTATCAATCCAAGCTCCCCAACTTTTATTCCCTGAGACAGGGTTTCATGTAGCCCAAGCTGCCCTTTAAGTCACTGTGCAGTACTGGGTTAGAACTCTTGCCCCTCCTGCCTCTACTTCCAAGTGCTGTATCACAGGTTCACACTCCCAGGCCAGGCTTGTGCAGTGCTGGGGGTCAAACCCAAGGCTTTATGCATGCTAGGCAGGCATGCTCCCAACTGAGTTCCCCTCAGCCCTCACCAAGCCCCTTAAGTTCAAGGTTTATACTCTACATGTCCCCAAGTCACAAACAATGTAGACTACACAGGAATTACTCAGTAAGCCCTCGTGGTTAGCTGGGGATGTAGAAGAATGGAGAGATTTGCATGGTTGAGTGTTTTTCTTACTTAGTGAGATATATGGCATGCAGGAAAAATCTCTCCCCATGAAGACAGAGTGTCTTTGAAACTGGCCCAGTAAAAGGCTGGTATGGAGGCATTCCATATATGTAAATAGTTAAGGGGCCACCATTTTATTCTGAAACCAGATTGCCATATAAACATCAAAATAAAGTAGCTGAACAGACAGTAATTAATAATTTGTACCCAATTGCAGACTGGTCACATGATCTGTTGGTAGCCTTGTGTTTTGGAGAAGAAACTAGTGTCTTACCAAACTAGTGAGTCTAAAAGGCAAATGTGTTTTGTTATTCTTGCTTTTTTTTTTTAAAGAAAAACATAAAGGTATAGGATGTAAACAGGATGTAAAATAGGATTTTTGCTAATAGGATAGCAAAAATAGCTATTGTGACAGAAGACGAATTTTGCTTGGAAAGAAGTCTCTAGGCTTCAAATAGTAAGAAACTAAATTGCACCTTTTTTTTGTTCATTTCTGCGGAAGCGACATACATCACTACTGTAACATACAGGGTGAGTGAGCTCTCACTAACTGGTAGCTATGGAAAGGCGCTGTTTTGAAGATGAAAGTTTCTTTGATTGGCAGTCAAAGTCAGTTCCTCTGTTACTCATCTAGAAATGGAAAGGTACTAGTCACGGGGCCTCTACTAGACAACCCTGATGTCACAGTCAATGCCCAGTGGTGAGTGTTAGCAGTATCATTAGATTGTCTCTACTTCCCTCCCAGACAAGCAGGAAAACCAATGCCCTTTACTAGTAAGTCACACGATAAAAGAAGTTTTCTTCTCCCAAATCATATTTTCCTATTTTTCTTTCACAAGAAAGCACATTTACCATCGGTGGTCCCCTCTACACTGCCCTGCTCCTGAAGAGGCTGTTTGGTCATACTGCTGTGCCAGAATGATAATGTACCAGAAAATGGCAGTCTCTCAGAAATGCCCATAGCTGCAGAGTGCTGTCTTCCAAGGTACAGACTGACTGAATGATTGGATTATTCAAAATATGTAGCCTAATACTTTTTTCTTCTATAATAAGGAACTTCTATAAAGATACTCCTTTGTGATGGCTTGTGCTATATATAGAAGGGTATATAAAAAGCTGAGGAAAAAATTAATTCAAATAAATCAGAGCTAAGTCTGCCCTCTGCTGCACCTCAGCAGTCCCAGCCAGTCAGGCTCTTAGCTGGACTAGCTCAGCACTAACAAATCAATCCCACATCACTAAAGGGCTTGTTGTTGTGTAACACAGAAACACAGCATTGGTGCCGAGATAACGTATTAAAGCAATTATACTATTATTATTTTAGGACACTGTAAATTTCTAGTACTGATGTATTTTTGTTACCAAATGGCATTTATAAAATAATAATGATGTTGAAATATCTATGAATCATGTAAAGTATGTCATTTCAGGGAGCCAGCTAAGTTGGCCTTTGATAATATAAAATTCTTCCTTGTATTGCTTAAATAAGGGCCAAAGCAGTTATATTTTAACAAAGAAGTTCTTATGAACTTCTAAAAATCTAATTTTTATTTAACCCTTAATTTTGAGCCAGTTCCTCACACACTGACTTGATTTAATGCATAGACTTTAGAATCTTTAGTTTTTCAAGCCCAGGGCTGTTCTGGGAGCTGACTACAGAGCTCTCTAGCACTTGACTTGTGCAGAGACACCTCCGTCTGTCCAGGGCTCGCCTCTCTAGGAATCCCTTCTGCAAGGCACTTCGTGTTTTCCCACAATCAGCCTTTGCTCCCTCCTAGTCTCCCAGTGGACACAAAGCCCTTTGCTTGGGCACCTCTTTTACTCAGCCCAGAAGACAGAAGGGACAGTCTTGACACAGAGAGAATTTTTACTTTGCTCACTGCAGGAATCCAATGACAAATTATCTGAGTCTATTGGAGAGAAACGGTTATTCAAAGGAGACTTTAGAAAACTATTCAAGTAATTGTTCAAACATTTTAAAATTCAAGTTCACTTCACTGTAAATCTGTTACTTAAGATAATCCGGAGATGATTAAATGTTAAGCTCCTTCCTTGTAGGGGGATGATAAACAGTGAATACCTCACCGGCATTTACTTTACGGTTGTGACAGTCACTGATGTAAAACTACTTACTGTACCTAGGATGTCACACAGCCTCCCCAACTGCCTGTTCTGCTCTATGTCCAAATCAGATATGTGTTTTCGCACAGACTGGGAATATCCTGAAAGGCAAATGAAGAGTCAGAAGAGAAACTGCACTGACACAGTGGAATGGCATATGGAAATTTTAGAATGTCACAGTCTGCATTGGGGGGGGGGTTTAAAACGTATTTCCTCTGCAGCGTCTTGCAGAAACAGTGAAGTCCTAAGACTTCAGTCCGCTCTTCTCATGCAGCCAGGGCAGAAGACGCGCTGTACCACAGGCTCTGCAGTAGAGGCTTCCTTTTCCCCAACACCAACGAAGTGCCTGATATCGAAATTACAACTGCACGGAGGAAACATCTGACATTTAATGTGAGTGTTCAGGACATCTAAGAATGCTAGGCTCGGCCTTAAAGGATTGTTTTGGCTTTAAAATCATGCAGCACTTTGAAGCTGGATCACAGAATCATTTGGGTTCAGTCAAGCCCCTTGCTGTCAGAAACATCTGTTCAAGGAACTCACATATTAAAGAAGCTGTCAGTTAGAAAAACTTATAACCTTTAAAGGGCAAGAAAGGTCAAAGCATTTACCTTGTTGGTACTAAGAAAGTCCCGTGGTTCCTTTGTTTGTACTGGAGACGGAGCAGAGGGAAAACACACGTGTCCCGCTGTCCAGAAATCCCCATGAAAGGAGCAGCAGCTTCTGCTCACGTCAGTCCCTTAGAAACAAGTGGGCCCAAGCACGAGCCATGCACCCTCACAGGCAGGAAGAGCTGCTCTTATGAACCGAAGGCAGAATTCTCTTAAAAACTAAAATCACTTCACACGTTTTGAGAGATGCTTCCATGCCTCCTTGTGGTTACTGAGCCCAAGCACATGCCTGGAGTGCAGCAGCCGGAGGGAAAGGGGTTTCATAGCTAAAGCCAGGATGTGAAACACATTGCTTCTTCAGCGTAAGGAAAACTATAGCAATTCCTGTGCGGGGCCTTCAGACCAAATGAACTCTGATAATCGCTGCTTTGCTTTGATGTCAGTGTTTGAACACCAGACAACATCTGAAAAGGCAAATGAGTTTATCATTCATCTGAAACTCCCTCTGTTTTATGCATGTGAACTTAAAAATTAAAGAGACAGAAGGGCCAAAGAATGGTTTGAGTCACTTTAGAAAATGACTATTAATTTCTCAAATAATTTAGAGAACCACTCCACATGTGGAAGTGAACAGAGGCAGATAGGATCTCACTGCTGTTCTGAGGCATGGCTGTGATATTATTAACTGTGAGGCAGACTTTGAATGCCTACATTCAGTCTATTCAGGTAAATGTCTTAGAAGACAAATTAGCAAGTAATATGTATTGAGGTGATAAAAGATAAGGAAAATGATTGAGGAATAAAGTGTGATGTAAAAACATTCCTGAAACTATTCGTGCCTGCACCTCCTTTCTAAAGTAAAGATAAAAGGAAGTGAGAGATTCCTCATCAGACACGTCCAATTTAAAATGTAGAAGGCCTTTGATCCCTTAGCTACATGTGAATTACATGGGTACGTCTGTGTTTCATTCATGTGCTTGAGGTCAGTCTTCCGACAGATTACTGGTACCTCTTTACTGCCGATCAAGTATATATACTAAACACATATACGAAGCTATAAGAACTGGCTACTTAGCCCTATTCATACACACATTTCCTGTTAGCAATCTCAGAACATTGTTATAGAGAATCTCATGAAATAACAGATATTAAAACACTTTGGAAATTTCAAAGTAGTATAAAAATATAAGGTCTTTTAATGTTATAGGGTATGTATACTTCCAAGGCACAGGACACATTCTGTGGTAAGCAACATGGCATTCCACCATCAATAAAGCAAAAGTAGGCAGGCATTTTTAGATCTTTATTGATATGTACATGTGTAAGTGTGTATGTGAGTGTGTGTGCCTGCATGTGTCTATGTATGCTATATACGTGCAGGTGTCCACAGAAGCCAGGAGAAAGCATGGGATTCCTTGAAGTTAGACTTGCAGGCAGTCTGTAGGCTGCCTGATGTGGACGGTGGGACTTGAATTTGAGTCCTCTGGAAGGGCAGTGCTCTGAACTATTGAGATATCTCCCAGCCCTAGGGAATGACTTTTGGTTTTTGTTTTGTTTTACAGTCAAGTTTGTTCTTATGTCGTGTACATCCACAAGGTGCATTTTGCTAATGATTGGTGAATGCTCTTACAATGCTGGTAACACAGATTAAATACTATGGTGATTCAACCAGGCAAGCATCAGCAAGAACACTGGATTTGGGGTGTTGAGCACTGTGTCTCGTGTCACTGAGAAATCATACTTTAGAATAGAACGACACTCCAAGGAATAAAGGGGGGAGACCCAAGCTATGACTCCTAGCAATGGGGAATCTGGAACCTGGACCAGCCATCTCCTGTAACCAGGCAAGACTATCAATGAAAGGATTAGGATAACTCGGCCACAAACTCTTCCTCCCAAAATTTGTCCTGCCCATAAGATGTGCAGGGAAAAAGATAGAGCAGAAATGGAGGGAATGGCCAGCCAATGGCTGACCCAGCTTGAGACCCATGTCATGAGCAGGCACCCATCTATTGACACTATTAATGATATTCTGCTATACTTGCAGACAGAAGCCTAGCATAACTGTCATCTGAGAGGTCACCCAGCAACTGATGGAAACTGATGTAGAGACCCATAGCCAAACTGCTTGGGACTCCTGTGGAAGAGTGGGGAAGGATTGAAGAAGCTAGAGGGACCAGGGACACCACAAGAAAACCTACAGAACCAATGACCCTGGGCCCATAGTGGCTCACTGAGACTCAACGGCCAACCAGAGAGCATACATAGGGTGGACCTGGGCCTCTGCACATTTGTAACAGTTGCGCAGCTTGGTCTTTATGTGGGACTCTTAACAGCAGCAGGACAGGGGTCGTCTCTGACTCTGTTGCCTGCTTTTGGATCCCTTTCCCCTAACTGGGGTGCCATGTCTCAATAGGAGAAGATGCATCGAGCTTTACTACAACTTGATATGCCAGGGCAGGTTGAGATCCATGGCAGCCCTCCCCTTTTCTGAGGAGAAAGGGAAGTAAGGTGGTTTATAGGGAGGGATTAGGAGGAGGGGAGGAAGAGGAAGCTTTGATTGGGATATAAATTAAACAAGTAAATTGACAATAAAAAAAGAATATAACTACAAAGGTGTAATTAAGTCAAAGGTCAGTCTTGCAACACTGGGGGTCTGAAAAACCACCAGCCTCAACCTTGTCCAAGGAGGAAACTGGGGATCAGAGCTTTGTCCAAGGTCACCTAAATCTATAAATTCTTATACATTCCAGCTACTCATATGACCAATTTAAATACATAACATACAAGAGAAGACCCTCCAAATGGTAACAAAAGTTTATAGAAGGGAAAATAGTTCTTTAATAATTTTCCATGTTAATTTTCTAACATCTTAATGCTAGAACCTGTGTATATGCTAGACTGCATGCAAAAGGAAACATGGTTACTGACCACTGACCTCAGAAGGCTGCCCTGCATTTTCTAGGCACACTTTATACAACAAGCGTCCTTGAGAGTGGGGGAGGAAGTCAGAAGATTAGGAAGGTGGGAATGAGACAATCCAAGGGAGGCACAGGGGGCTGATGGCCTTAAAGATGGAGAGAAGGGATCAAGAATCTTTGTGAATTCTTCTGTGAACAATGTCTACAAGTCAAAACCCTATCTTCTTCCCACCAGGCTGACATTAAAACCACAGTTCTATCAGAATTTTTATTTTAGCCCCCTTTAGACTTCTGAACCACAGAACTGCAATGTCCTATGTTTATATAAAAAATAAAACATCGTGTGTGGGGGGGGTATGAATGAATGCATGCATGAATGAATGAATGAATGAATGAATGAATGGCCAGAAGAGGGTGTCTGACCCCGGAAGCTGGAGTTACAGGTGGGTGTGAGTGCTCAACAAGTGTTGCTGGGAACTGAACTGCCCTGCAGCAGCAGAAACGCTTCTTTGGAGCCATCTCCCCAGCTTCGGTTTGCACTGGTTTTGTTTGTTTTTTCAAGACAGGTTTCTTGGTGTAACAGAGCCCTGGCTCTCCTGGACTCTATTTGTAGACCAGCCTGCCTCTGCTTCCTGGGTGCTGGGATTAAAGACATGAGCCTCGGTGCCCAGCCTATTTGCACTGTTTTAAAACATCAAGTCTGTAGCAGTCTGACCTCCCTTGCTTCCACTAAGATCCACTCACTTTTCTCAGACGTTCTGCCTCCCTTTTCACCTTTGAAAGGTGAGAGGGCCAAGCTGCCCAGCACATGCTATGAAATCAAGTGTTCCCTTCATTAATATTTATTTCCTAACCTCAGCTGAGCCAAACTAAAATCTCAAAAGAAACGTCATTTAAATGTGGGATCATTATTTTTCTGTAAGTACAAAACTACCTGAGCTATCTGAACACAGCCTCTTTTTATGCAGCTGATAGGCTCTTGTGTCTCACAACTCCTTCCTTTTCTTTCCTCCTTTCTCTCCTACCTCCTTCCTTTCTTTTCTCTTCCTTTGTATATGATGTATGTATGCGTGCAACACGTGTGCCTGTGCGGGGGCTGGAGGGCATAGACTGGAGGTTGACATTGGGTGTCTTCCTCTTGTGCTGTCTGTGTTGTAAGACAGGATCTCACTGAGTGAGGGAACGACGCGTGAGGGAACACAATGTGCCTGAGGACCTTACTCAGGCTCGGCCACACACACCCCCAGCTCCGTTCCTCGCGCATGATCCTCACTCCTGCGTTTCACTCTACAACTGCGCCTACTACTAGACAACTTATGGTAAGTTCAAAGACTGGCAAGAGGGGTTTGTAAAGTGTTCTGGGTCTGTATCATCATAGAAAACCCCAGAAGTGGCAGAAAGGGCCTTCTGTTTTCCTGGTTTCTTCTCTGTGGCTATTCCTATCACCTGCAAAGTTCTCAGGGTTTTCATTTTTTGGTTTTTTGTTTGTTTGTTTGTTTTTTTAAACAAGGTCTTACTATGTAGCCCTAGTTAGCCCGGAGTTTTCTGTGCAGACTTGGGTGGCCTTGAACTCACAGAGATCTGCCTGCCTCTGACTCTTGAGAGCAAGGATAAGAAGTGTGTACTTGGCCAGCTATTCCCAGTTTTATAGAATGTTCCATCTTGTCCCACATAAGTAATTGGCTGTATGATCATCCCCACTTCACATCAAAGGACACTAGTGAGCTGTGTCTCACATTACTCCACTATTCTAGTCTTTGTGCTAAGTCTGTGATGCTCATTGCTGGTTACTGGCAATGGCTTCCCTGCTCTCACACCTACCTTCTCCAGTGCTACACTTCCAGACACTTCGCATGTGATGCAGGCTGCTTCTTTGCAACCAGCAGGCTAGTTCTAGTACTGACTTTTCTTTCAGTGAAACCATAGAGATTAAGGATACAGCCAAGAGCATCTGACACAAACCGGAGGGCCTTCCTGGATGGCCTCCACTGTTGTAGCCAATCACATGAACTGCTTGCACATTCCTTAGCTCACTACCCTGTGGCTGACTGTTCCTCGACTCTTCCTCTTTTTTAGGGGTGTCCCTTACAGTGGTGCTCAAAGCAGAAGACTAAAGACAGACTTGGTGACTTGTGAGGACTAGCTGTTAGTCATCCACTTAGGTTAGATGGTCTGATGCAGTGTATCCTAGCCTTTGTGTTGTCCATTTTGAACTGTAACCGGTGATGCCAAACGCGTCCCAGCCTACCACATTGTTGTGACAGCTGTGCTAGTCACTCCATCCCTTCACTTCTACTCAAGAAAGCATATTGGGTAGAAGCTGAGCAAGACAGGCATTATTCCAGAGGCAACCTGACTGCTCCCATTGATTAGAAAAGCTTTGACATTCCAGGGGTTAAAAATAAAAAAGTACTCACGACAGACCTCACATGTGCCTTGTAATTATCCAGAGACCCATAACATAGACAGTTGGGTTACAGCCATGTCCTAGTGGCTTGGACCAACGTGAGAGCACATCATTCAAGAAAGCAAGAATTATAAATCAAGATGTTCTGAGAGAGCCCACTTAAGTCATTTATATACCATATATGCAGTGCCAGTTTAGCTAAAATTAGTAGTTGTCTTTTGGAGGCAGTAGAAAAAGACTAGAGGATTTTATTAGATAGATATAAAATATATAGTAGGTATATTTGCTAAATTTTGAAAATGTTCTCAAATTAAACAGATTCACTGTCAAAAAGATGATACTTTCTGTTGTCCCAGCAAAGGCCAGTGAGTCTCAGATTATGGTCGGGGGCTCTAAGGGCCCTGAGACCATTTTGGGGGCCTCCACGAGTTCAAAACTATTTTCAAAATGATTCTGAGAAGTTACTTGCCTTTTTAAAAGCAACTCATGCCCCATAAGTTCTGAAACACTGAGAGTTTATTGGTGCACAGGCTCCATGTTAAAGCCAACATGTGATATCACCACAGCTTAGCTCGGTAGAGTCAAAGAGGAACACACACACGCATTCCCCCTTTCCAAGTATGGAATCTCTATAGGGCCGCATTTTCTATGTTTCAACTAAACAACATAGGTAATGGGCTAAATACAGAAACACGAAAATCCAGCCATATTCTATTAGGAGATTTGCAAACTTATCAAACTAAACGTGCTTTTTTGGAAAATAGTTATTGTTTATATATAGGTTAATACTAGTGATGCACTTATTAGTTTATTCCTTAGTTCCTCAGTTTTAGTTTCCTTTCTCCCTCCATCCCTTTCTCCTTTTTCTCTGTCTCTCCCTCTCCTAGACAGAGACAGAATCTTGCTATGAAGCCTAATCTGACTTCAAATTCTCAATCCTCCTGCCTCAGCATCCTCAGTGCTGGTTTATAATAATAAAGCAAAATAACGACAGCCAGAATTTACTTAAAGTTCTTTAGGATTTCCAAGTCTCACTATGAGTATGAAGGGGTCCTGAGATGAAATGTCTGAGAACCACTGAATGAACATCAATATTTTAAGGACAACTGTGAAGATTTCAAAGGTTAGATCTTTATGTAGTATATTAAGTTTATTTTAAAGCTTATGCTAAAATCAATTCATTTAATAAAAATTCTGTTAGCTTGGCACCCACTTCGGTGTCATTTGTGTGTGCTGTGGTTCAGTGTTGGGCAGGTCAAGAACAACTGGTTATCTTCATATTATGGAGTCATTTGTCCAACTCTGATCACACCTGTGGTGAGTGCTGACTCGGGTTACTCGCTTGAATGCAACATGGAAGAACACAGATGTGTTTTCATTTTAGTTTGTGCTATGAAGAAACTAAATGCTGTCATGGTCCTTGTTTCATCTTAGAGGATGGCTGTCTCTAGGAAAGGCCACCAGGGAGATCCTGACTCTGCATCTTTCTGACCTAAGACTCCAATGTGACATCTTCATAGCTTACCTATGGACACCATTGGACTTGTCAAAAACATATGTTGAAGCCAGTCAAGATTGGGTGGAAAGTTCCAACTTCCTGTCTCAAACTATAAGGAACAAAATGTCTGAGTTGGTAACTACAAACCGGGAGTGGAGAGGTGCCAGCGTGCTGAGAGGCACGGTGTAGACTGACCTCCGGTCTGTGCCCTTGGGAGTAGTAGTCCACCTGCCTTCCTCACAGGGGACTCTGGTTTTGGCTCCTGGGCTGGGAAGTAAAGTAACTGCAGTTAGGAAGCAACCTTCCCATCAGCCTTTGGGGGATCCTATGGCCATCTGCACACCAACAGTCTCCTGTTTTGTCTTGCAGGCCTTTGCCATAGTGTGGGCCAGCTGAAGAATGAGGTCCACAAACTTTACAAAAACAGTATTCACATTTTTTTGGAGTGGAGTATTTTGGACACCCTAATTGTGTTAAAACCAAGGATAGTTTGCTGAACTAATGCTCAGAAGGGAAAAATAAAACTATGTACACTTGTTTTAGCCATTAAATCAATTGGCCAATTGGCAATGAAATAAAATATTACAGGAGGAAAATACAAAGCAAAGCCACTCAGTGTCTTCTCTCTGCGTTCTAGGGAGGGAGGGCGGCTAGCGGCACTGCTGAGAGATGGCTGGCCTCTGACTGGCCTCTGACTGGCCTCCAGTGGCCTCCAGTGGCCTCAGTCCTTGGCACAGCCTGCTTCATGCCACTGAATTTAGGAATAGCACTAATTGATGTACTATAGCAAAGAGGTACGGGGGGGGGGAATTAAAAGTGGAGAAAATAACCTGACTAAAGAAACTGCAAGCAGAATTAGTTGGCAGGCTTTATTTAGACCTTTTTTTTTTCTAGAAAAATTGGGATTCTTTGCTGCAGTTTTTTTTCTTCTTTGACTGATAGATTATTCTTAAAATAGACCCTAGTTTCCTATTTTTGCTATGAACCATAGCAGATTATTTTGTTATAATTATATTTCATTAATAAAAATGATGAAAATATGCAATATCCAATTAAGAGATCAGCCTACATTTTTATCTTAGGAAATTACAAGGCCAATCAGTTTCTGTGGACAATTAGTCAGTCGCGTTCCACCTTCCTGGTTGTTAAAAATAGCTACAAATATCTGTCACTTCGAGGAATACTGTCTGAAATGCGGTCGATCAAATTTATAACTCCTCTTTTCACGGTGACTACTCTGCAATGCGTAATGTCATAATTTCGTAGTTTGCAAACTTTAGATTTAACAATACATTCTACTATTTTGCATTAAAGATGTTACCAACAGGCCAACTTTCCTGTATTTGGAGAATGCATCTATCGCTGTAGGTCCAACAGCAGTGTGTTATAAACCTTTTTGTTACTTCATCTTAAGGTCAAACAAGTTGAGTGCATCCCCAAACGGCTGGTATCATGGTGTAATTACCTCTAGTACATGAATGTTCTCTTAGAGAGAGAAACAAGACAGTCTGTGAGGTACTCGGAGAGCTCACCTCAGCCTGACAATCTAAATAATTAATTTGGGGTAGTGAATTAAATTTACCTGCACTATGGAAGTGAAATTATATTGAATAAGATGGGGTGATTATTTTGTTTTGATTTTTTTCAGTGTACTTAGAAAAATAATTTCACTTTCATTTTTATGAACTGTTGCAATGAGTGTCTGGTCCATGAGACAAAGAAGCCATGTGTTATCTGTCTGAAATCTTTGTGCATTCCCACAAGAAAGTTGCAAACAAGAAAAAGGTACCCTACATTATTAAAAAGAGATACAGATACAGATTAAGATATTTTAAGATTCTGCCTGTACAGTAAGGGAGACGGCGTAAGGTTGCTATCTGACTTTAAGATCCCAGAGCCATTTCAGGAGAGCTGGAGCAGGCCTCTGAGGAGGTGGAGTGGGTGTGGCAGGACTCTGTGCAGGTCTCACTGGTAATCAGTCTGAGCTTGATCTTAAAAATACCCAATTAGCAAATTTCCTTGAAAACTGGTATTTCTGTTGTTTGCAAACAAAAAACCCACAGTGGCGAAGACCTCATAATGATATATATATTTATTTATACTACATATGCACAATATGAAAGAAAACAGCTTTAATCATAAATTTAAAATAATGCTTGTATTTCAGACCAGGTCATTCTTCCCCTTAGTTAACATCTGCCCAGTCCCTTTGGACTGCTGTGGCACTTAACCCAGGTTTCTGGCACCGCCCTGCTCACACTACTGACGCAGGCTCACTTCTCACTTCTTTAGAGCTTCCGCTGTCTCAGGCATCTCTGCAGAGTGCATGGTGTAGGAGTTGGTTTTCGGGGGAGTCAAAAGTGGAGGGAGAAGCTTGTGGGAGGGCGACTACATTAACCACATGCTTATCAACATTACAAAGTAGGGGACAGAGACTTAGTGCTTACCAGCACTGCCACGTGGGCTCGCTTCTGAGTCTAGCTCCAAAATGGAGAAAGCAAAACAAGAGCCCCACACAATAGCAGGCTAAGTGTACAATTAGCTGAGAAGCAAAAGCTCTTGCACTTATTCTAAGGCCCCATGTCAGTTAATGGGGTCTTCAATTAGCCTCTCAGGTTGTAATCTATTATGAGTGCAATTTCTGTGTGTGAGCAGATTTTGTGTGCAGAAGTAATCTCACCAAAACCAAAACATACGTTAGGATGGAATTCAGATCTGTCTTCACTAAACTATAAACACAGAAGAGCAAAGCCCGAGGGTCTGCACAGGGCCAGCATTTCCCCACCTGCTCCAGGTCCTCGGGTCAATGCATAATCTAGGAAGCTTTATTTTTTAATATTAAAATTTTACTAATTTAAAAAAATCTTAATTTCAGTTCTATAGTAATTGTGATATTTTTCTTTCATATTACTGTTTAGATGTGATGTTTCACACAGACAGGCGTTTGCGCACTTGTAGCCTTGGATTTTACTACACTAGATCGCTGGCTGTATTGCTCTACTTAAAAGGCCTTAACAAAGCACTAACAGGCAATATTGAGATCCAGTGGGGATTTTGTTTGTCAAAACTCTACTAAGTCAGCATAAAAAAAAAAAATCCAGCCTCATTCAAGAATGAGAACAGCCCTGGCAGAATCAAGACGAGCAGAGCAAGAGACGAGCAGTGCAGACGCTGACAGCAACTCGTGTCTGAGACAAACTTCCAACGCAGACTTCTGAATTTCCCTATGTCATTTTGGCATACCTATTTTACTGCTGTGTTTCAGACAACAGCTTTTAAGTTCCCCAATTCATAAATGTAATTAAATAATTACATTAGTGCTAATTAACATGAAACTGCAGATTATTTAAGCGCAAAAAACACTATTCAACTTCTTAATTATTCTTGTTCACACAGCATTTCCTTTTGCTCAGGCGCCCTAGGTGCAAATAAAACATCCCATCTGCTCGCAATTAGAACTAAATAATTTCAGAGAATGTAGCTTATCATTTTGACTGCACATTTGATTAAAAACAGTGTACAAGCAATATCCTGGCTTATTGGCGTAACAGCAACAACACACACAAGCCTATGTTCTTCTATCATTAAAGAAGATCGAAAACATTATCTGTTATTTCAGGGGGAAAAATACAACTTTTTAGCTCATTTCATACAGATGAAAGCAAGTTACAGCAAATCACCTCGCCACTGAATAGCAGCCCCCACATAATGACTTTATTTGCTTAATCCCCAAATTAAACGCCGTTTCAAGCGAGGGCCCTGTGTTATTACTCTCATCATGTCGAGAACATTTTCCTGCCGAGACCAATTTGAATAAAACAAGGGGCCTTCCTTGAACTCAATCAAGGAGCCATAATGTGGTGGGTAATAGAGGTTGCTGATAGATTTGCAGGCAAAAGTGTTATACCTAATGATGGTATATGGATAATAGTCCTCCTGGAGGTCCTGATGCGACTCCAGTTGGCTGCCAGATGCTGAAAGCAAGAAGAGCATTGATCAGTGACAGGGAGCTGCAGTGGATTCATCTAGTCAAACTTCAGCTGTTTTTCCACTGTACAGTTAAGCCAGGCATAAATTATATTAATTGATTTAATTACATACTTAAAACATCTTCCCCAATTAATTTAATTAGGTGGCTACATGATGCTACTGGCAGGGGAAGATTAGAGGCAGCTCACTTAATTAACAGAATATGAATGAAAAAAAGAGAAAGCAAACATAAATGAAATTGTGAGCACTAATTAAAAGGCTGTCTGCAAACTTAAATACTTTCTGACAAAGTGGTGACAGCAACGTAGACAAGTGAGGATGTTTTTTCCTACCAAATTAAAGTGTCAGAAGGTGTGTGTACGTGTGTATATGTGTGTTTGTGTGTATGCACATGTGCATGTGTGTGTATATGTGTGTGTGCACATGCCCAGGTTATGTGTGTATGTAGAAAAGGTAGTTAGAACACTGACTTCCCAACACAATTACCATAGTGAAAACAAGGAGCATTTTCTTGTATAGAAAAAGTGTAACAGATTTTGCATGCATAAAGGCCAGGCTCTGGGTTGAGGCTAAAATATGCTGTCCAAACAAACAGAGTGTGTATCTTATACTGAGGACAGTTATAGGTGCAGGATGCTGAGAGGAAGGTGGCCAGAGAGAGAAGGAAAGGTAAAGAGACAGGTTACTGCACTTGTTCATCAAGGAACTATTGAGAAAGAGAGCAGGCTTGCCTTAACAGCTGGCAGCCTGCGTACCTTGGCTCGAATGCGGAAGTTATCCAGGTGTCTCTGTCGAGATTCCTCCACTATCCTCTTTAGTCTTGTTTTGTGGCAATGTAGAAGCCATGCCAGGGCAATCACTCCCGAGGCCCACTTCTTCTGGCGATAGGAAATGAAGGAAGCTCTTGCCTTATAACTTTTCCACGTGGCTTGGATCTTGACGGCAGCCTCTGTCATTCCGTCCCGGCCCTTGAACCTCTGTCCAGGAAGGTTTAGCAGCATCTGGATGTGGAGCGGGTTCTCTAGCACAGCCAGAACGTCAGTTTTGGTAAGTTTGTTGTTCAGCTCAAACTCTGGAAGCAGGGACACCAGACTCTTCCCTCTTACTTTGGCTTCTGATATTGCATAGTCCTTGAGAAATTTCTCAATTTGTTCCAGGAAAGAAAAAATGCTTCCCCAGATTAATTTGTAACGTGTTTTGAATGCTATAAAGTCTGGGGCTGCCCTGTCTACAGAGCCGTTGTAAACAGGCAAGATGTAATCCCATGGTGATCTCCTAATCCTAGACGGTGTAGTAATCCTCGTGCTCTAGGGAAAGAAAGTTTTCCAGAGTTAAAATATCCCATGATCTTTGTAAGAGAATGATCAATACATATGTTAATCAATACAATAACACTTCATCAATTACCACTCAGTGAAGGGAAGGCATGGCTGCTAGGACTGATTTTACATATGTACATAAGGACGTCAAAGGAATGTTGTTAAAACTCATTACAGGGGATATCGTATGAGAAGCTATTAAACTGCTATAAAATTATTTCTCTATATGGAAAAGATATATATATATATATATATATGATGATATATAATCTGTTCATACTATATAATGACCTGTTTCCTTGAGCCATATTATAAATTATATATTTAATAATAAAGACATACATATGTCATATGTATCATACATATCATATTATGTACATATCTTTATTATATATATAAAATGATAATCCATGTAAGGCAGAGTGACTTCCAACCCAGCATGCACAACTTGGTGAGAGAACCTATCTGATGTAGGTGATATATATATATATATATATATATATATATATATATATATTTCACTTCTTACAATTCTATCTTCTATTTATATACCCATAGTCTTAGAGAATTATGTTGCTGATTCTTTGTTTTTAACTTGTCATCAACCATAAAAAACAGAGAAATACATGATTTCGTGTGTAAATGTCCATAGGAATTCTCTAGAGGTAGAATGGTGGGTGATATCTTTTAAAAGTGTCTTTCTATATTTAAAACATCATGATTTATAAGCTAAATCAAATCAGAAGAGGTTTGGATGACAAGAGAAAAACACAGTATCATCCTCACTTTACGAAACCCAAGCCTAGGTCTGGTGGCATAGGCCTGTCATCCCAGCTGAGGAAGGAATAAGGGTGATGAGTCTGAAACTGGCCTGGGATACACAGTGGCTTCAAGCCCAGCATGCAGACTTAGAGACCCTGTCTCTAAATAAAACATAAAAAGGGGGGCTGCTGATAGGTTTGCCTAACAACCACCAGGACTGAGACTCAAGCCTTAGCACTAAGAAGGACATCTTGCCAATAAAAACCCCTGCATGTCAGGTACAGGCACTTGCTGCATTAGAAGGAGACAATTCATACCAGGATCCAAGCATGGACGTTTCTGCCCTGCTTCTTCAGGGATTTAAGGGATCAACTGTCTTCAGCACATCTCTGGAACATAAATATACCCATCTGTGTGAAACCACAGGGTTGTGTTGCTCTCTGAAATTGTACGACCTTTCACAAAACTCAGAGGGGAAATGCTGAATTTATCAATAACTACTGTGAGACAGCACTGCTAAGTTAGGCTGGCTCATGCTTTGTCAGATAATGTTAACTGAGCGCAATCAATAAGGACAAGGCAGAAAACGCTCAAGTCTTAGAGTCTAGAGAAAAATGTACAAGATATATATTTATACTAAAAACACAGTAACCAAACAGAGAAATAAAAACCTTCAGATTCCTTTCCCACTATCTAAGGAGAAAAATAAACTATAAGGTCAAAATCCTAATACTCGGTCTGAAGTGGGAAGGTAGCTTCACACATGGACTCCAAACAGCAGTGAGCTTCCCACACTGCTAACTGAACGACTGTTAGAAGGCATAAAAGAGAATAAAGTCGTCTAGCCAAAATTCTGATCTAAACAAGACAGCAAGAGAATGTAAACTGTTTCACAGGTGTAAGCAAGTGTCGTCTTCTTGAACGGGCAGGAGAGAGTGTAACGAGCACTGCTCCCGTCAGCAGACCATAGTGTTGGCAGACTGCCTGGGTAGGGTCTGGGTAGGGCCTGGGTAGGGTCTGGGTAGGGCCTGGGTAGGGTCTGGGTCGAAGGCAGATGTTGCCAAAGAGCAAGCCCGCAGCCACACGTCTACTTTCCTACAAAAATGGGCTCTGATGGTGCAAGGTTAGCATTCAGAGGAGAACGGCAGGGCCCCATCCATGAGGAACAGATATGCAGGATGGCCACAGATGGCCACGTGTGGCTGGCTGGTCTTGAAGTCACATGTTTGATCCAGTCATGAAGACTCAGACTACAGCAGGAAGCGAAGGCAGTGCATGGATGGTTTGCCAGAGAACTCTGTCTCCTTAAAGATATTCAGTTATTTTAAAAATTCCTTCTTTTTGTAGAGAATAGTGAAGAAGTGGGTGTATCTATGAAACAGAAGAGTCTGGGCTGGGGCTCAGAACAAAGGACTCCATCTCTCTCAGACAATATGCCTCTCTACAGGCTGGGTCTATCTAGGTTATCTGTGTACATCAACAAATGAGGACTAGGTCTGATAGAATCACCTTGGGTGAACTGACGTTGTAGACTTTAACAGGGGTTGTTTTAGAACAAAAGGATTACACCTTTTACCTTCTTGGATGAGATAGCAGCTCTCAAAGGAAGCATGCTCCTGGACATCAAACAGACCACTCAGGTGCCAGGAAGCTGTGGGTTTGGAGTCAGCTAAAGCAGAGCTGTAGTACATCTGTCACTGAGAATGCCACACACGGGAGCACTTCAGACTTAGAGCAAGAAAAGACATGCCTCTCAAGAGAAAGGCTTCCCAAATTAAAGCAGTGCATCAGCACTGTGAGAAGCAGTGAGCAGGTGAGGACTGCGGCTCCACGGCCTGCTGGAGAGAGAGCCCTGAGTAAAGGCCACACCGTGCCTCAGGGGCTGCCTCCGCCTGTCCTACCTTCATCTCCAGGAATCTGTCTAGTGTCCTGTGTTGGTGTTCCCCACCCTTCCATTTCTTCTTCCTCTTTTGTTTACAAGGAGCTGCTTGCTCTCCTGGTGTGACATTACTAAGTAGCTGTTGTTTTCCTTCTCAGGGAGTGACCGTTTTGAGACATTTGAACTCCCCGCCCCTACTTTCTTGGGACCCAGCTACACATGTCCCTTTATGAAATGCCTGCACTTTAGACTAACCCCACCCCACCCCCACCTCAGACCTTCAGCTGTGGCCTAATTATTAGCATCCTGCTCTTAACTGAGTCAACTAGCTGGGAAATGCTCTTTTTCATTTGCAGAGTGTAACCACTAATTAGGTGACTTTCAGAGTTTCTGGAGCAGTTATTTAGGGGAAATTCTAAATCTAAAGCAAAGGAGAGGGAGGCGGGATGCTGACAAGGTGTGTCAGAAAGACCTACTGTGAAGCCGCATGGCTAACCCCAGCACTGCAAAGGTCCTCTCACATTAGGGTTAACATCTGCAAAGATGCCAAGAGCACATTCAGGGAGAAGAACTTACTTCTAGGTTGATTGCTTTTGGTTTTGTTTTGTATCAGGGGTCAGGCCCTGGACTTTATGTATGCTAGGTAAGCACTCTAGTCCTGGGCTACATTGCCAACCCTAGACTAGTTTCTCTTTCAAAGTTGTTGCTGCTGTTTTGAGACAAGATCTCACTATATAACCCTGGCTGCCCTCAAACAATCCTCCTCCTGCCTCAAACTCTTGATTCCTAAGATTACAAGCCTGTAAAACTGGAGAAATCTAAAGGAATCTAAAATTTGGAAGACCTGGTTTCAATTCTCCACTCCTACAGAGGTTCACAACCATCTGTAACTCCAGGTCCTGGCATCCAACGCCCTCTTCTGCCCTCTGCAGGTATCAGACATACATTCAAACAAAACACCCTTACACAGGCACATTTTTAAAAAAATTATAAGCATGTGCCATCATAGCGGGCTAAGATGAATTTCTAATTGAGAAAATTTCATTTCCATATGTATGGACAGCAAATGGACATAGTATCAAATCACTGCCTTACCATTTCCAAGCTGGATCTCCTGGTGGTGACTAGTGGGGTGCCTGGGGAATCTGCTATGCAGGTATCTTTATAGAATGGTAATCATTCCAGTACCTGGAAGGAGAGACTGCACTGCTCTCTATTGCAGAAGCCAGTGTTTGTTTCTCAGTCACCAAAATGCATCCATTAAGGATGGCAGGTAATTGCCCTGTAACACTGAGAAAGCTCTTCCTGGAGGTTATAGTCCTAAGTGAGAGTTTATATTGAGGAATGGAAGGAGTTTCCCTCAAAGATAAGTCTTTATTATTCCTCAGAGACCAAAGATGTTATTTGTTGAACCTTGACCTTGTTTTTTATTTGTAGGGAAGGTTCTCAATGTATCAACATCTGTATAAAAACAAAGATGAAACCCTCACTGGGCAAGAACTGTTCCAAAGACACAACACTCAGAGGAGAGCTCTGGACTTACTTGGGCTTCAGGAACTTAGCAGAAGCACAGTTCTGAGCGTCAAAACACAAGGGATCTTGAAGGCCACTAGCTTTGCCTTTTGTTCCATAGACTATCATGGGCCCAGCAAAGCAAGACTTGGCCCTGATGTCCTCTATCCTGGGTTCAGACCCAAGCTCTGCCTCTGTCTGATTCGTACTGCAGGCAACACGCTAACCCCTATGGACATCAATTTTACCATCTGCAAAAAGGAGAAGTTCACAGAGCTTTCCCAGTGCTCCATCATATAGATGGGCAAACTGACACCCAGAGAAGGTAAAAGCCTTGTGTGACATCTTAACTCTGCTTTGTGCAGCCCCAAGGACAGTGACATGACCACATTCCTAAATATACCGAAACATATAGAACTGAAGAGAAGGATTCCTAGATGTACTGGCTTTTAAACTTTTTCTTACGTTTGTGTTTGGGCAGTGGCCTCAGACTTAACTTGCTATGTAGCTGAAGGTGAGCTTGAACTCTTGGGGTTGAGACTGCCAGCAATTGTCATCATGCCTGGTTTTATACAGTACCCAGGACCAACCCAGTGAGCTGCATGTCCTAGACAAGCACTGTGCCTCCCAAGCCACATCTTCAACCTAATGTTATCTTTTAAAACAAACTCCCAGAGCTAGTAAAACTGTGAAATCAGTGAAACAACCTCGGCCATTACTTTCTTACCATGAAAAAGACCTGGGAGATTTTTCTTTCCCATTTTTAATACAGAAAACTATTTATAATAACTTTCTACCAGACATAGATGACAATCACCCATACCATCTGCTATGCAGGATTGAGAAAGTCCCAGAGTGAGAATTCTGAGGTGTGTGGATGAGCAAGACAGTCCCTTAGACCGTGAGACCCACAAGTTCCTGAAGACCGGTGTCAGCGTGTGCGACCTGTACAAAGGGACTAAATGGCGAAGACAGGACTGTGTGAGCAGAGACATGGAAAGGAGAGGAACTGAGCGCAAAGGCAGCAGCTTTCCAGAATAATTCTGCGGTTCCTTTCAAAGGTGCCATACTCAAGTAGGTCTTAGCTTAGGCGAGCTCTCATGGAACAAAACACCCAGTCAATCAAATCTGCATGAAAGGTCCGACAGAACAGGGCCAGAGAGGCATTTAAATAGACGGGGTGTGTTTTTGGTCAAATGTGAGATTCCCTTTTCCAGAGGCACATTTTCCTTCACGACAGCCCTGATTTCATCTTTCCTAGTACCTTCCAAATACTCTCTGGGAAAATGCGGCACAGTTAAGGACCCCTTGGGGCAGTTCTGATGGATGAGTTGAGCCTGCTGAGGATGCTCACAGGAAGCACACCAAGCTGGGGACCAACAGCAGCTTCATCCACAGCCCCAGCAGAGACGGGCGAAAGCGGGGCTTTAAAGGGTCGCTCGCCATCACTACCCAAGGGAAGCTTGGCTTTCCGCTCTTCCTCAGGAAAGGGTGTAGGTAGAGGAGTTGTTATCACAGACCACTAAACCACATTTGCAGGAGTCTATGATGCCCCACACAGACATCTTTTCAATAACTGGGGATTCTGCTCACTTTTCCTAAGTGGGGACCACTCTAGGAAATTACAGTAGACGTCATTTGCTTTCCTCAGAAACAGACGTCTCAAGAGGGTAAGAATTCTGTCTCTTCCACTGCTGCGTTTGCTGCCTGAGCTCCACTGTCTGATGCATGGGGAAAGTCAGTGAGTTCACTGCATGTCAACATTTAAGTTTGGTGTCAGAGCCACTCGGATTGGCTTTATAGCACATATATATATATATATATATATATATATATATATATATATATATTAGACAACTTGGGCAACACTGAACATGTCACTGATCTGTTCTCATTTCCTTTACATATATAATATATTTTAAAAATAATTATATAAAATATTTGAATTTTCAATTAAAGTATTAATTTAAAATTTTATTTTAATTTTAAAACATAAAGTAAATATATAAAATATATTATATTTAATATAATTATATATTTTATATAAAATATATTATATTTAATATAATTATATATTTAATATAAAATATTATATATAAAAGAGAATGGGAACAGATCAAGGCAGTGAAAGTTTCAATGCTGCCCAAGTTGTCTGATAAAAAATTTGACAGCCAATATATCCATAAAATATTAAGTTTTCCACTGAGAAGATCATAAGACTATGCTGGAAAGATACTAAAGAAACCAACACTAAGCACGTGACTAAGAGACAATCACCCTGGCCCCAGCGTCCCTAATGCTGGGCTTGCAGACATGCCTCACCACACTCAGCACTTCTTGACTCTCTGGTTAATGAATCTAGAAAACAGAACAGGCTATCTAGACTGAAGCTGATAGAAGCAGACGGGACAGCAGAGATGACAACTGCTATCTGATAAGGAAGGAGGCAAAGACACAAACTTACCACCACGCATTTGTCACGGGAGAGAGCGAACATTAAATACACCAGATAGGAGACATGGGATACATTTTATAAGGATTATCACTGTGACCGACTTGAGATTTGTAGGCTTGGCGTGCTCTGGGGTTTGGGAGTCATACAATCACTTACCTTGGATGACTGATCTCTCTGTCTAACTCCTTCCAGGCATGTGGGATAACAACAGCACCCACCACCTGGAGATGTGAACGCAGGGAGGCAGCCCTCTGAAGGCCAGCGCCAGAGGCCAGCCAGAGGCCAGCCAGAGCCGGCACTCAGTGCAGGTCAGCTCTGCAGTTACACTGCGGGTGATAACTGAAGACCGGCCCCTAGGAAAGGGCTAACCTGGGATATGAGCCTCACACTGCCCTTTGCCTCTGGCTGGCCAGGGGCAGTGACAGCACAGACATTTTTCCGTCAGCCCTAGGGTTCAGTGGCAAGGGAGGTGCATCAGGCCACACACACACAAGATATGCTGAAGCCACTTAGTGGTTCCCAAGTGCTCCAGATAAATAAAGCTGCGGGGCTCTTCACGCATGCTCTCTTTTTTAGGTACAGAGCAAAACTGATAGTTTCTACACAGTGAGAACACATGGTGGTGAGTCAAAGGCTGGGAGGAGACTGTTCGCAGTCACTGCTGCAGATCCAGCCTCTGCACCAGCACTGCAATGGGTAGAAGACAGCTCCTTCCTTGAAAGGAGGCACTCCAGGATGTCAGGGAGCCCAGCACATTTCAAGTGCAGGGTTTCCTGCTAGTGCACGGCCCCAGAGGGGCAGCCCTGACAGGAGTGTATTTTCCATACCGTGGGGACAATTTCACTTTTCCATGTTTCTTGGGGGTTGTTGTTATTGTCTTGGTTGTCATGAACAGTTTAATTTTCAATTCTATTTCTCCAGCCTACTTTACAAATGCAGTACGTGTCCATACACACTCACACGTATTTGTATTTGTAAGTACAAACACAGAGTGAGCACGTGCCAGCACAGGCCAATAAACTACGACGTTCATTTTTACCATCTTGCTTCCTTGTAAATATACTCTTAAATGAAAATCTCTGATGCTAAAATTATGCACAATTCAGCCTCATTTTGAAGATGAGACATTGTTTGTTTGGGCAGTGACATGATTCAGTCCTCACAGAGAGCAAAGAAATGCTTTTCCCTTTCTGTGAACCACAACCTTTTTTTTTTTTTTTTTTTTTTTTTTTACCGTGGTCTTATTTCTTTTATAAAGAAAGGAAGTGCAAAAGAACTTTTGTTGCCAACTCCAGCTGTCAAGCTGCCTCCCATACTTTTGCCCTTAAGCAAAAGAAAGGGACATCAGGTGACAGATCCCAAATTCCAACTAGTCACACAAATTACAGACCTTCCTACTGGATTGTCCTCTTGACCTTTTGTCTTTTCCCTACAATGAAGAATGAGACACAGTTTAAATCAAAATGACTCTCCTGGGCAGTTTTACAAAACAAATAGAAGGCTCAGAGTCCTGGTCACCCCTTGTCTTTCTTCCCTTCCCCCACTGGGCCCGCCTGTTCCCTACCCACACAGGCAGGAGCTAATAATTAGAGGACTTTCCCCACCCAAGACAGCAACGCTGAGCACCCGAAGCCCCCTGTCGCTTTGAGGAGAGGGTTGGAGAAAGTTAAAGCTTTCCATGCACAGTTAAAATCGGATGCTGGGTCCCACCTTCCGGATGACACTCCGGGGCATTTGTAAGAAAGTGCTGACTGGCATGGTGCCTGGGGTGGGGCCTGCAGCAGCTCCCGTGTGGGGCTCTCTGCTTTTCTCTTCATCTTTAACTCCGTGCCCGGGTTTCCATACCATTATTAAGGAGTCAATTCAGAAATGTACCAACTTGAAGCCACAGCCTATAAATATTGCTACTTTTAACAGTAGGGGAAACCGTAGCAAGTCAACAGAAGAAAATAATGCCAGGGCTAATCAGCGTTTAGAAAAGACATTATTATTTTAAATTTTTGAGGCAAACTGCTTACTGGCTAAACGCTCACTGTGGTCTCTGTATTCCCTGTGGACTTGTTCAGTATGAAACAGGGCTGAGCACTCAGCTGGAGTGAGAATCTAAACAGGTGCCTGGGCCTAGTCCCATTATGCACATTAGCCCATGGCCTGCTCACAGCCTGTTAAACAGCCGAATTTGAAACAATAATGGTGCAGGCCAAGCACCGCCTGAAGGCCTGTCTGGCTTGGGATTTGGCCATTTGCATTGATTTTTTTTTTTTTAACCCACGTTTTTCATGAAACGCAAATATTTGCCATGGCAACTGGGTTGTCACATGACGTGCTATTCCATAAGCAGCCTGGCAATCTCTTAAGGGGAAATGGCCTGCCAGTGTGGAAGAGGACTAACTCCTCTTGAGGATGTCTGGGCATCAAAAGGCTGGGCAGGCAGGTAGCGCCTACTCTGAGAGAGTGGGGTTTGTTTCCCTGCAGTGGCTTCTAATCCCTCTTTCTCTTTTCATGACAACAGCTAAAAACATGACTACACAAGGCATACCAGAAAAAGTACTGCCAGGTGTCTCCATTTGATGGAGAAAAGTTTTAATTATCCTAAATCTGTCAGTGGTCCTTAAAATGGGAAAGCAGCCTACAAACACGCCCAGCCCCTTTAAACTGGGGCATCTTCAGGGGAGTGAATTACACTGCCATGTGAAGGACTAGTGTTGGCGAGTACAGTCTCCTCCTCCTCCATCACGGTTTTCTGTGAAAACTTGGAGGGCTTGAAGACAAATGGGACAAGGTGACACCTCTCAGTGACACGCTGTATGTAATACTACAGATGTAGGTCAGGATGTAAAGCATCCATGTAGCGTCTGTACCCCAGACTCCTGGCCTCTGAGCCGCTGCTAGCATAGGTTGATCACTTGCCTGAAAAAATCTCAAAATAATGCAATGGTTCTGCTCATATTGGGCCCTGCCTGCAGTGTCCTGGCAGAGTAACTTGTGCGTTCATTTTCCCTTTTGAAGCAGGAGCTGACTGTGTAGTTCAGTGGTGAGCTCTTGCCTAGCATGTGGGAGGCCCTGAATTTGATCCATATCACCACAGAGAATAATAATAACCACAGTGAGATAAAATGTTCCCTAAGAGCTGCTGGAGTGATGCTTACTCCTGTGTGAGAGGCACAATTCGACAATGGGTCTATGACACATACCGTCACAGGTAGACTGCGTTCTTCCGTGCTTAGATGTGTGAGTACCTTGGCTTTCTGTTTCTGTTGAGACTCCTCCACTTTTTCTGAAGCCAGGCGTGGCTTGTGAGCTAGCGGAAAGGAGGCTGTGGACAGAGGCAGGGCAGCATTACTTCTTCCCAAAGGACAGGCTGAGCCATCTGGTGGATCTTATGGGGTTCAGCTTGCAAGTCAGATGGCCGTCATCCACTGTGTGCTTGCTACCTGCATCTCCTGTACCTGTTCTGTGACATCTCTGGGATTCTTGTCTCCAAAGGAAAAACCTATGATAAGGCAACTACTTCTTCAGAGCACAAGGTCAGCCCACCTTATGCAAAACGCCTAGAAGAAAACTAGATCTAACAGACAGGAAGAGTGGAGAGGACAATTTCTCTCCTAAAAGAAGGCTCCCTTAATTCACCAGATTCCCGAGTTTATGTAAAAATAATTAATACAGTTGCATATAGTGGATTATTTCATTGGGTAGCTGTTTAAAAAGATGACTAGAAATCAAACTGACTTGGGGAACTGATATGATGAATAACACCATAAAGATTATTTCTGATTAATCAATCTATAGGCACAGCACTCAGTCACATCTGTCCTGCTGACTGGCAGCAAACTCAGCTACCCTTTGCAGACAGCCCACACCTGGCGTTCTAGGGGAGAAAAACCCTGTTATTATTCTTACCAATAAAATGATTTACTTAAATGGTTACTAAAATGCAAACACGTGAGTCTTTTCTATCCCAGGTCCTCCAGCTCAACCCCCTCTTCTGTCCACTCTATAACAACAGTCTTTGGAAAGCCACTGATGTTGGACAACACTTAGTGGATGATAGCAATGTACAACTTAGCCCACTTGGAGGACTCGGTTTCTCTGCCTGCAGTTGGGCTACAAGGAATCTTTTCAACATCTTTTTTTAAAGTAGCAAGAATTTCAGAGCATCATAACCTGCCACACAAGGGATTTGTTTGTTGTCTGGCCCAGTCTAACACTTTCTCTGATTCCCCTGGCTTCTAGCAAGTCTCCCTGTGATGCTCTACCATTATGTTGTCCAGTGTACCCCAGTGTCCGCCAATCCCAGTATAAGCCTCAGACATATTGCCTTGACCTCTGAACTCTTCTGTCCCATTGCTCACTTTGGGCTCTGCTACCCACCTCTGCCTCATCATAGGACAGATGTCTTGAACGCATAGGTTCACCAGTTTAAGAGTTTAACTTTGGACAGTCAGTTTTAAGTATATCTCAATTGTTAACTATATTTAGGTAGCTAGCAAAGGAGAGATGCTTATTAAAGGACTGGACTGAACACACTCATTGGGCTAAGGATTCAGTCTAAGTTTGTTTAAATGAGAACATCAACCCTCTCCCTGGATGTTCACTTTCCCAGTCTTCCTTGTGGCTGTCGTGTCACCTGATAGATTTAAGAGAAAACATGCCCACTGCCACCATTTTCCTAGCTGTAGTGTGTATGTATGTAGACCCAAGTTTGCTGGAGGGGTCACTTAGAAGTCAAGAAATGGTGAACATGAGGATGAGACCTAACATGCCGGAGAGGTCGCTCAGGAGAAGCCTGATAGTCCATCCTTTCACCCCTATGAATAGCTATTACCAAAACACCAGAATGTTCTGGCAAGGGTGTGGATAAAAGGTGCACACCCTCGCAATCTGTCTGCAGAGGACAGAAAATAAGGCAGGGAAACTAACCCGGTGTCCATCAGGCTCTTACTATATCTGCTGGGCTGCACTCAGGGTGGGAAGAGACTGTGATCCTGGGAGTTACAGAAGTGAGCTTTCTAAGGAACAGGACAGGCAGGCTTGAAGTCAGCTGGTCAGGCCCTGATTGGCTGTGGACAGAACATTTCCAAATAAGGGCATGGAAGGAGCATGTTGTCTAATGCAGCCTGCTGCAAAACTGCAAATTCAGAAAACTTTAACCATAGGAGTTTTTTGTTTGTTTGTTTTTGTTCTGTTTTTTGTTTTCCCTGTGTGGAGTATGTTCGTTAAAGGAATTGAAACCCACTGTAGCCTTGAAAGCAACTCATTGGTTACAATAGATAAAATGGTGCCACCAATTTAAGACCTATCAATGGGAACATAAATTATGGAAAATAGCAGTTTCACAGAGCTACCATGTGATTGATGATTAGCACCTGTGTGAGATCAAGCTAGGTTAATTCCATAGATATCTAGAGCAGACTGGCAGGGAACAAAAGTGGGAGAGTAAGGGGGAAGATGGAGAGATAGTGCTGCTGAACCACAGTCTTTTAGACTTCTACTGCTGTGACAGAACACTCTGATCAAAAGCAACTTGGAGAGGAAAGGTTTTATTTCAGTGGGTAGCTGGTGGTCCATTATCCAGGGGATTCAGAGCAGGAACTTAAGTCAAGAGCTGGTGCAGAGGCCATGGAAGAGTGCTGCTTACTGGCTTGCTCCCCAAGGCTTGCTCAGCATGATTTTTGATACAGGTCCACCTGCTTGGAATGTATACTGACAATGGTCTGGGCCCTCCCACATCAACCACTAACCAAAACAATGCCCTACAGACTTGCCCACAGGCAATTCCTATGAAGATATTTTCTCAATTGAGAGTCTCCTTTTCCCAAAAATTCTAGCCTGTGTTAAGTTGACAGGACATTGGCCAGCACAGAGTTGGATAAGAACAATAAGTCTTGCTGTACTATTTCAAACAGTATAGTGACAGTGGTCAATAATGTTCCAGATATGTTGAAAGTCTACAAGAAAGGAATTTAACAGTTCCTATCACATAGAAATGAGAAATGTTTGGGGAGACAAATGTGTTCAACTTGGTTTAAACATTATGCAATGCATATATGTATCAAAACATAACACTGCCCATTAACATGTGACTTTTTATGAATCTGCTAAATATAAATTCGGGAAAACATTCAGAGGGGTTTCGGTCAGCATTGCATATGATCAAAAATTATACATGAACAGTAAAACAGTCATAAAAACGCACCTGTAAGCAATTATAAACACACTTGAAAAAATGAAAAACATACAAAATCTCTACAAAGAATTATAAAGTATGAAAAAAATTAAAAATTCAATAACCTAAATTCAAAGATACAAACAAAGGAATCAGTGATTGGAAAGCCATAACAGAGATCACCCAACCTGAGAACTCAAGGCAGACACAAGGCAGGGTGAACAGAAGTGAACAGCATCCAAAGACCTGTGGGACTACATGAGAGAGCCTGCCTGCATCTACGCTATTGCTCTCCCAAGGGAGCAAAGCTACAGAAGGAGACTGCAGAGAAGAAACAATGGCTGAAAGCATGCCGAATCTGGTAAAATAAAAACCTACAGGTTTAAGAGGCTAAGACAAGTAGAAATGAGAAAAAGGCAAGGAATTCCAAGGCAGCATACAACACAATAAAAATAAAAACCCCGATAACTAAAACCAGAATAAAATGTTGAAAGCAGGCGGAGGAAGGACCACCTTACCTACAGGAGAACAAGTTCACTGTTGACAGATTTCTAGTCAGAGGCTGGCCAGCGACTCAGCATAGCCCCTTTCCTTCAAGTGCTAAGGAAGAAAACATGGCACCCAGAATCACATATACTCAAGGACAATTTCCTTTAGGGGCTGGAGGAATGGTCTGGTGGTTGGGAGAGCTGGCTGCTCTTCCAAAGGACCTAGCACACAGTGGCAGCTCACAACTGTTTGTAACTTCAGTTCTAGGGGTTCAGGGATCACACACACACACACACACACACACACACACACACACACACACACACCAATGTGCATAAAAAATAACAATAATCATTTTTAAAAAGCAGTTTTAAAGAAAATTTCTTTTAGGAAAAAAGATGGGAACTCAACCCATACTCAGATGAAAGAAACTCAAAACACTATGTGCTTCATATCCAGACTCTGAAAGAACTACACAGGAAGGGGATGCTCAAGGAACAGGTGGGAGATGAGAAGGCAAAGGACAGAACGGATATCAGCACAAGTAAGAGACACTCCTTTTTGCATCTAAAAATTATCTTTGATGGTTGAACCAAAACCACTTCCTGGCACGAATGTAATTGTGAATGGCTGGAGCAGACATGGAAGTCTGCTAAGACCCAGCAATCACACGCCCCGGGCATCCAATCTAAAGAGAGGAGAGCACATGCACATACAAAGCTTGCACATTCGTGTTTACATAGATGTCTCATAGCGGGGAAAGCTTGAAACAGCCCCCTCCTTTGACAGGTGCATGGCTGTATCATGCTAACATCAAGGATTACTTGGCACCAAATGGGTAATTACTGCTATAAGTTTCAACTGAACCCAACAACACATTGGAAAGCCATAACATGAAGGCACATTCATCCCAGGGATGCAAACATGGCTCAACACATGAATATAGAAGATAAGTGTAACACAGCACTTAAACAGAACCAGATGGAATCCTATAACTACCCAATATATACAGAAAAGGCTCATCTTTTCAAAGGTTAAAGCTCTGAAGAAACTAGGAAAAGTGATCACACCTCAACATAATGGAGGCTACATATAGGCTAATGCTACAAGGAATAGGAGAAAAGTCTAAGTCAGAGAAGAGACAGGAGCCAACTCTCCCCTTTCTCACTCTATATAGTGTTTGAATTCTTATCCAGAGCAGAAAGGTGAGAAAAAGAAAAGAGAAACTATTAGGAAATGAATAAAGTCAAATAATCCCTATTTTCAGATATCACCCTATACTTAAAGAGTCTACCAGAAGATTCTTATTCTGATAAAAACTTTCAACAAATAGCAAGATACTAAATCAACATACATAATCCAGTAGCTTTTCCATATCCCAACGTCAGATCATTGGGGAAAAAAAGGTCAGAAAACCAATTCCATTTGTACTAGTCAAAACAAAACAAAACAATGCCCAGTAGAATTAACATTGTTAAAATGGCCATATTACCAAAAGCGATTTATGGATTCAGTACAATCTCATCAAAGTTCCAGGAATACTGGAACTGCCCAGTGGGAGCCACTATGCTGTGCAAGCATGTGGGAGAGAGGTGGGAGAGGAGGAGCAGGAGGAGACTGGTTTGAGCACCCTGAGGAGAGGTGGGACTGGAGACATGAAGACGGAGGAACAGTCTGATGTGAGAGCCTGTGCTGCCACACGAGGCCATGGTGAAGTCCCAGCTGGTGCTGGTGGTGAGGGCCATGTCTGTGTCTGTAGTCATGCAAACACAGGAGGATCTGTGTTGATGTCTATGGCCCCATAATACCACCAAAATCCACTTGAGCATTCCTGATCTGGGCTGCCTCCTGGAACCTTGCTGATTCCAAGAGCAGTGCAGAGCTGTGTACTTGGGAGAGCAAGCCCTGCACCTCACCTGGGCAGCACAGCAAAGCTGGCCCTGGTAGTGAACACTGGTGAGTCAATTCCAAGAGCATGAGCATGGGAGAGCTGGCCCTGCCTCTTGCAAAATGTGGTATTGGGTGAGCTAACGGGGCAGTACTGGAGAGCTTGCCCTGGCGGTACATGCTGGAGAGATGGTGAGCTGGCCAACTCAGCTACCGCCCAGGCCCAGATGCAGAGCTCTGCATCTATGAACTGCTGGAGTGCATGCACAGTCCAGTCCTGCAGATCCAAAGCCTCAGGATCTCCATGACACAGGGCAACAACAGGATATCTGAGAGGAATCCCAGTGAGGATCCAGTATAGATGGTGTAGCAGAGGCCAGAGGTCTTGAACCAGACCAATGACTCATTACAATGAACATTGCCAAGTAAAAATTTGTAAACTAAAGGGTATACTGTGTGATATACTGCAGTTTCCATGACAAGATGTTTTTGTTATTGTTTTGGTTTAGGTTTTGTTTATTTGTCTTTTATTTTTATTTTCTTTTTTTTTGGGGGGGGAGGTTATAAGGACAGACATCAGATATGAAGGAACAGGGAGATAAGTGGGATTGGGGTGCATAATGTAAAATTTTTAAAATTCAATAAAAAAGTTAAAAAATAAAATAATAGAAAATAAAAAGAAAAACTATTCCAATAACATTCTTCACAGAAGTAGGTATACTTCAGGTATCTAAAATGCATATAAAAGCACAAAAGAACCCACAAATAACAATTGTAGAATTATCACAATACGTCAAACTGTTCTCCAGAAGCATGGTAACTAAAACAGCATGGCGCCATCAAAAAGCAGGCACAGAGGTCGGGAACATAGTCCTGGGAAAACAAACAAAAGAAACGAAAAGCAAGCAAGCAAACAAAACACTTGCTCAGCAAGCAGGAGAGTAGGAGTTCAGATCCTCAGAACTCATAAAAGTCAGGGAGGCATGGTGGTCACCCATAATCCCAGGGCTCAAGATACAGAGACAGAGGCCCTCCTGAGCAAGGGAGCGAGTTAGACTCACCGGAATCATCTAGCTCAGCGTTCAGTGAGAGTCCCTGCCTCAGCAAATAGAGTGGCCTTTGCATATAAACATGTGCACCTGCATACACATGTGCCCCCCACAAACACAAGACACGTATGCACATCATGCACACATACATATAATTTTAAAAGACACAATAGAAGAACTAGAAATAAGCCTAAGCAGTTGCAACCATTTGATTCTTAACGAAGATGCCAAAGACAAGTATTGGAGTAAAGATGGTCTGTTTACCAAACAGTGGAGGGAAAACTGCATATCCACACATAGAAGACTGAAACTAAAGCCCCACCCTTCACACTGTACAAATCTAAACCAAAATGGGTCAAAGACCTTAAAGTGCCTGAGACTTTGAACCTGCCTGAGGAAACCAGGAAAAACTTCAATATCTAGGCATGGGCAACGGCTTTCTAGATAGCTAATATTTCAAGAAATAATAATAAAACATGACAAATGGGATTATATGAAATTACAAAGCTTTCTCACTGCAAAGGAACAATCCACGAGTGAAGAGACACTTTACAGAATAGGATAAGATCTCTGCTCATCCAATAGGAGGCTCATGTGTACTGTGTATAAAGAACTCAAAAGATTGACAACGAAGGAGGAAATATCAGGTGAAACCATGGGGAATTGAGCTGAGGAGAGAGTTTCCAATCAAGTACCAGTGGCCCGTAATACAGGGAAGGATGCTCAGTGACTCACTATGGGGGATCCAGGGAGGAAACAGGATCACCTATTCACAACTATGAGGATAGAATTTAGAGCAGACACTATGGAAATTAGTGTGGAAGTCCTTAAAAAAAAAAAACAAAACCAGAAGTTCCGTATGATTCAGCCATATCCCTTCCTGATGTATAAACAAAGGGCTCAGGCTCAGCTTACTAGAGATCTGCCTGTATCTCCTTGAGCCAGCCTAGCTGCCTATTAAGAGATAATAGATTTAAATACACACACACACACACACACACACACACACACTCACACCCACTCCCTCACGGGTCCTACTGAGACATAAAGAAGAATAAAATTAGGTCACTTGCTAGAAGATTAATGGCACCAGCCTATTTCCTATGAAGACAAGGATTTCCTATTTTTCTCATATTAGGAGAAGCTAGGATACGGAGAAGATATGAATGATTGAAGATCATTGGTATGGAAAAGGAAGGGGGAAGGGAAGGCGTGGGGGACAAAAGAGTAATAACAGAAGTCTATATGACCAAAGTATATTGTATTCTTGCATGGAAATATTGGAATATAACCAAAACAGCTACAAGCTGGAGGGTTCTTCTGAGTGGAAATATAAAAACCCAAAGGTTCCATTCTCTATTAGGTCATTCGTGTGACGCTTTTGAAGTTACAAAGTTATACAACAAAGAACAGATTTTTGGACGCCAGGGACTAAAGGGGTATGGAAGGAAGTTGGTGGTGTTCTATCCACTTGGTGATAGAAATATTCCACCTCATACTAGTCAAAATGGCTAAGATCAAAAACTCAGGTGACCACAGATGCTGACAAGGATGTGGAGAAAGAGGAACACTCTTCCATTGTTGGTGGGATTACAAGTTGGTACAACCACTGTGGAAATAAGTCTGGAGGTTCCTCAGAAAATTGGACATTGCACTATCTGAAGACCCAGCTAACTCCTGGGCATATACTCAAATGATGCTCCAACATACAACAAAGACACATGCTCCACTATGTTCATAGCAGCCTTATTTATAATAGCCAGGAGCTGTAAAGAACCCAGATGCCCTTCAACAGAGGAATGGATACAGAAAATGTGGTACATGTACACAATGGAATACTACTCAGCTATCAAAAACAATGACTTAATAAAATTCATAGGCAAATGAATTGAACTAGAAAATATCATCCTGAGTGAGGTAACCCAATCACAGGAAAACACACATGGTTTGCATTCATGATAAGTGGATATTAGCCCAAAAGCTCAAATTCCCCAAGATACAATCCACAGACCACATGAAACTCAAGAAGAAGGACGACCAAAGTGTGGATGCTTTAGTCTTTCTTAGAAGGGGGAACAAAATATTCACAGGAAGGGATAAGGAGGCAAAGTTTGGAGCAGAGACTGAATGAATGGCCATTCAGAGACTGCCCCCACCTGAGGATACAGCCCATATATATACAGCCACCAAAACTAGATAATATTGATGAAGTCAAGAAGTGCATGCTGACTGGAGCCTGATATAGCTGTCTCCTGTGAATCTCAGCCAGAACATGTCAAATATAGAGGCAAATGCTAGCAGCAAACCATTGAACTGAGAACAGGGTCTCTGTTGGAGAAAGGATTGAAGGAGCTGAAGGGGCTCACAACCCCATAAGAACAACAATACCAACCAACCAGAGCTCCCAGGGACTAAACCACCATCCAAAGACTACACATGGACAGACCCATGGCTCTAGCTGCATATGTAGCAGAGGATGGCCTTGTTGGGCACCAATGGGAGGAGAAGCCCTTGGTTCTTTCAAGGCTGGATCCCCCAGTGTAGGGGAATGTCAGGGAGAAGGGGGAAGGAGGGGTAGTTGGGGAGGGGAACACCCTCATAGAAGAAGGGAAGGGAGATGGGATAGGAGGTTTATGGCTGGGAAAACGGGAAAGGAAATAGCATTTGAAATGTAAATAAAAAGTATCCAATAATAAAAAAAAAAAAAAAACCCTCCAGCCTTGAATGAATCAGTACCCTGGCTGGGGACTAGCACAAACCTCAGTGGGAGAGTGCTTGCCCACCATGGGCAAGGCCCTGTCTCATCCCCAGTACGACCTGATGATGGTATCATACTATAATATTCCAATAGTAATATTGTTAATACTGGGGCAAACTATGCAAAGAATTCTATTAGTTCTTACAAACATATGTGAATCTACAATTATCTCAATATAAAAAGTGTAATTTTAAAAAGGCACTATTAAAAAAGTCCAGTCAGAGTAGGAAAAACTATTTTCAATACGTATAGCTGCATTGTAAAGATTTGCATTGTAAATGTATGAGTAATGCCCTCCCTAAGAACAGGAGGACAAAACTCGTCTAATTAAGCTAGTGCCTTCAATCACATCACAAAAGGACACTCAAGCAGCAAACAGTAGAGTATCTTTCAATTTCAGTGCTTTGATTTTAATTTTTAGATCTTTACTATTTTTGTCTTGTTTCCCCAACCAAACTACAAGACCTTGAAAATACCAACTTCCCAACACACAGTGCATAGGCTCTCCATGGTTAGCCTCGGTTGCTCTGTGTGTTCAAATAAACTCAGGATGCCTTAACTCTCACCTTGTTCTATTACTGAGGACTAAAGGTCTAGCAGTCTGGGTTTCAAGGGGGAGACCATTTCGGCAGGATCCCAGCTAAGCGCAGAGGTGTGAGTGTCTTACCTGTTACTGATACCTTCCGATGCTCATCAAAGCTATGCAGAGGAAGTGCTTGGGGTTTAATGGGTGGATTCTGAAAGGTAATCCTTGCTGCTGGGGGGATCAGCCCTCGTTCAATCATACTTAAGATCCCTAAAAGGAAGGTTAGCACACAAGGAAGCATGAGTTGAACTCTAAGCAAGTGTACCAAGTCTGAGCTCTATGAATTGCACAACAGTAACGTAGCATCATTCATCATCTCATTTGTAAAGGTGCTTTTTGGGGCCTTCATCTTCTGCATGAAAACCAGCTATAGCACACTTTAAGCTTAATATGCTAACCCAAGGGGAAAACCATTTCCAATTGCAGTGATATGAAATCAAATTGCACTAAGATAATTTCATTTTTCGGTAGAAGTATAATTTCAAGACAAACTAAAACTTCCTTATACTTATGGCACTTTCAATCACTGGTGACTTTATTGCACTTTCTGAAATTCAGGGATATAAGGCATACATTCTTAATAACTAAGGTGATCTTTTGTTCCAAAGGAAAGAAAACCTGTGTACTTGAACCCATATATCCAATGTTCTAATCATTCATATTTTGTTAAAAATTATCTGTAGACATGCTTATATCACCAGAAGTTATGAAAGCCAGACTGGATCTGACTATATTAGAGCCACGTTAGTAATTCATGAAACTGATGTACAATTTCTTGTCATCAGCAAGGCTGCCACCAAGTCTTTTTAAGGGCAAGACACCTTGTTAACGAATAAACAGGTAATAATTATACAAAGCCTCGTGTTAGGGACAGACCTTTTCTTACAATGGGTCTATTGCCTATTGTTTTGATGTCAGAAACCCAGAAATCTGGAGACTACCTGCCATAAATTTCTGATAGGGCTTAAGTTTCTTATGCTCGTATACAATAGAGAGAAAAGTGAAGAACGTTCTACCTCAATAAATTCCTAGCACATAAACTAACACTGAGCTGGACTAAGTTGAAGAAATTGGCACTCCTAAGAGGGCCTGAGACTGTCTGCATTTGCTCTGGGAGCCCGAGAGGACAGTACACTGCTATTAGACATGTCGGTCTGGTGTCACAGCAGAACACCTGCTAAAGGGCCGAACAGTCAAAGACTTCACCCGTAAAAGAATCATTCCTAGAGAAATCTCATTTGCATACTGCACAATCACTTGTGGGAGGATTTTTTTTCTGATTGTAGGCAAAGTTTTCCAATCCCTGTCCCTGACCTGCCCAAATAGTCAAGATTAGAGCCGGAGGATCTGAAGTCCTGAAGCTCCCACAAGGCATGTCTGTGCCCTGATGTCAGGGCTAAGCGGCATTGGTTACTTTAAGCCCTCTGAGATCAGTCAGGTTTCTGCTTTTGTACACCAGAACTGAACGAGCTCTGTATGTTACAATGGTAAGTGCTTTGTTTTCATGAATATCTTTATTGTCCATACCCATTCCCATGTGTAAGAGCTGCGTGTGCTTTCCAGGGGAGAAAACTAGATTCTGGTCTGTGCACTGTGACACCAGTATTTCAACCACTGACTCTGTGGAGAGCTTCATTTCTTAGATTTTTCCAGATAATTCAAGAACCCCTGAGGATTCCTGTTGATGTGGCTGCTGCTCATCTCTCATGCTGAACTCATGCAGAGCTGGAGTGGGTCTTAAATGTCACTTAAAGGCATCAGACCCCTGAAAACCCACACATTTCTGTGACTTGTGCTTTCTTGATACTAATATTACCTTGTACAATAACCAGACATATGATAAGCACTCCATAAATACATGAGAACGAATTGATTGATTAATTACACATATGATAGGCCAGGTGTTCTCTGGTGGATATATAAGTTTCTTTCCCTCTGCACCAGTTGCCTTGATCCTAGATTCACCTTTGTCTTACAGTGATTTTTATCTGCAAAAGCAAGGGCTGATTCATTCACTCATCCTAATTTCACCTAGGAGAAAATACAAACTCACTAGTGTTACTTAGTGTTCCGTGGACAGTAGTGGTATATAAGGTACTAGAATGTGTAAGCCACGGAACTTCTCACAGCTAGCAAAGAAATAATGACAACTGAGGGAAACTTAACAAATTCAGAGACATTGCATGCAGGGGTATCCACTACCAGCAAAGGTCAGCAGACAAGACACAGAGCTAAATGCCAGAGGACATTGAGTCTCCAGTACCACGGGAATGGTTTAGAACCAACTCTGGGTCCTGATTACTCCAAACAGACAGGAAGTGAGAGAAGATCGTCTCGCTCCTTTATATCTGAGTTAGGAAAGGAGAGTCACTTAGCCCTTCTTTAACGTTCCAGTCAATCAAATGATCTAAGGGAAACTAAGAGGACTACAGAAGACACAGATACCCAATCCTCATCCATTCACGTACTCAGTCAATTCACAGTCACCCACACAGTCCTGGGCACCATAGATACCAAGGTAAAGATGATACAGTCTTTTCTTATTAGAAGTCCAATAGTTTATTACAGGAGACTTTAAAGGGGCTAGAGAGCTGGCTCAGAGGTTCAGTTCGCAGCACCACATGGCACTCACAACCACCTGCACTCCAGTTCCAGGATTCCCAACACCATCTTCTGGCTTCAGAGGGCCCCAGGCATGCATATGGCATACAAGCACAAACACATCCAGGTAAACACTCATATATGTAAAATAATAACTAATAAAAATTAAAAAAACACCAGTTACATTATCTCTGGCTCATGGTTTTGCATAGCAGTATTCTTAAATAACATTAAAACAATTAGAAGCCCATCAGAAACTATTTAGAAAACAGTAACTCCTAATTATATCATATAAACATGATAATCATTTTAATACACAACACCAACACCTAAGTCGATATTAAATTCATGAAATGATGGACTGAGAAGTAGAAAAGGCTCTGGTGGTCACCTAGTCTTGGGTGAAGCTCATCCCAGGTGAGAACCTGACTTGTCTGAGATGACCTAAGAAACTTAGTGCCTAAGCTATTCCAATTCAGGCCCCTATTCCTTCTCAAGGCCCCCACCTGTCCATCCCTAAGCGTGGCTGGACCATCACTAACCTTTACTGGCATCCTTTTGCAAGACAGGTATGGGGATAAAATGGGGGTCAGTGCGATGACTGGATGGCAGAACTGTGAGGTTGGAGATCGTGGACCCTTTTCTTACCTGCCGAACCTTATCCTGTGTGATTAAAAAAATGTTGTTAGCTGACATTTTTGCCTTCACAATGAACACAGTTTTCTTCTTGTGAGCAATAAATAAGATTATGAATAGTTTCATTAAGTTTTAATAAAGTAGCAATACCATCTCTAATTTTATTGCTCCTGAGTACCCTATGCTACTGTCTACTGTCAAGATTTTGTGTAATTTAAAATAGTTAATTAAATCCAATTAACATGTGGTGATTTCCACTATGCAAATTCAGTGTAGTAGTTAATAAAGGACTATTAAGATTTTGTTCAATTTTAATGACTACAATATAAAAGTACTAAATCTTGACATGGGAGGTTTTGAATACAGCAAAGTTGTACACAGGCAGACTTCCCAGGAAATAAATAAGAGAGTCTTGAGGTTATAAACGCTAACTGGAAGGCACTTCAGCCGGTAGTAACAGGTTAAGTGTGAACTGTTGAAATCTACGGCTAGGATAAAGGAGCAATGTCGCCATCAGTCACAAAGATAACCACCACTCCTAGAGTCAAGAATGCTCTTATCGTACTGATGAAATAGCAGTTGGCTCTATTTAGTTTAGATTTTAAACATTGCATGCTTTGCATATAAGTCACATTTAATTGTATAGTTCAAGTACACTGTTTTTACCTTGATCATGGGAAGTTGTAGATTACTGGGACTCTCAGCAGGAAGAACTCCACTCTCTGGTGTTTATAAACTAATTTAAAATTTCAAGTTATTTTTCAAACCTTACTTAATTTGCATAGCTTCCAGGGGAACTAGGTAATGGTTTACTACTTAACTTATGAAGCTCTCAAAGCACAGAAGTTAGTGGATTTGCTTCGGGATACACATATACTGAATGTTTAGTTTGTCCATCTAAAACGAATCCGGTTTTCTAACAGGACCATGCTATTGACCTCAGCTGTACTACACCTTCCTGCCCATTAGGCTTAAGGAGAGAAAAGGGAATGTTTCTTCTAATCACAGAGGTAGAATATCACCTTATGGTTTAAATACTAGCTGAGCAAAGTTTTAGGGTTCCCCAGGCAGGATGGAGTACTGAGGGGCAACAGAAAAGCAGCATCCCCTGTACACGCAACTCCTCATGGTGCTCAATGAGCAGGAACAAGAATTGTTCTTTTTTGGTGCTATGGATAGAATGCGGTGTCTTGTACACGTTAGGAAAGCACTATCACAGAGCTACACCCCATTGCTTCAAATAATAACTAAGGAAAAAGGTTGTGTGTGTGTGTGTGTGTGTGTGTGTGTGTGTGTGTGTGTGTGTGTGTGTGTGTGTGTACATAAGCAGGTCTGGGATAATATCGGGTAACTTACTGGATTGCTCTCTACTCTACTCACTGAGGCAGGGTCTCTTGCTGAACCCAGAGCTCACAGATTTGGCTTGCTAGCCAGCTCACCCAGGGGATCCCACTTCTGCCTCCCTGGGATTATAGGCTGCCTCTGTAGCTGTCTGGCTTTTATATAGGTTCTAGAATCCTCACCCCAGCGCTCACACCTGAGAACACTCGTACTTTATCTAGTGACCCATCTCCCTTACCCTCGAGTAGCATGTTAAGAGGGGACAGTAGGCAGGAAGTGCTGCCAGTTGCCTTCAGGTGAGTTCCAGGGAAAGGCAGGTGTGACTAGCTTTTCCTCAGCTGCAGTGGGGACTGCAGGACAGTCTAACAGAGCTCAGGTTATGAGGTAAAGGGGCTGCTCTGCCTTTCCTTTAGCTCTCTTCTCTCCTCCCCTCGATCTGAGTTGCTTCTGGGATCTCCTCCTAATCTGAGAGACTGAGATAATGGCCCACTGTATTGTAACTAGAGCTGGCATATGTGTGACTGAGGACATCCAGTATCAAAAGGGACGGATCTCTTATCTGTCTGGCAGGTATCAAGGTCAGGGAAGTGAAGGTAAATTGAAGGAAGAGAGAGAGATTCCACTTCAACAAAACTGTCAAGCTCTGTGTCGAAGTGAAATAGAGGCTTGGCAGTTTCGGGACACAGAGCATAATTTATCTGGATTTTCTGAAAGCCTTTTATAAAGAACACCTGACAACTGGCTTTTGAAAGCTAAAGCAGCAAGATCCAGTATAAAATACATCACGAGGAACGACACAAAGGAGAGGCTGAGAGGCAGGGAACAGACTGTGCCCTGCAGCCAGCAGATTCGTATGCTGCTGTCTTCAGTCCCTTACACCGTGCCGACAGCAAGCACGGATGCTGATGGTGGGCGAGTGGATGGGATACAAGAGAGGGCTACAGATTACAGAAAATAAATTCCTCATGGTGGCTAAATAAGAAGCACCTGCCCACTCTGCTACCTTTTCCGATGGCAAGGGTAAACACTTGTATGAGCAGGGTTGGAAGGAAAATGTAGCAGATGTCAGCATTTACTGAGCACTTACTATGTAACACTAACTTTAATACGATGATCATTAAATTTTATGAACAATGGGGAAGCCGAGGACTAAGGGGGCTTAGAAGTGGGAGTGGTTTTAGTTCTGCCTGGTGCTGTGATGGGGCTGAGGTATTGGAACCTTGTATTGGAACCACTCAGGGAGTCTCTGGAAAGCACTGCTGTTTGGGCACCCATCCTGGGCAATTAAATCAGAACAGTTTAGTTCATGCTCAGGCCTTGGTATTTCTGTAAGACTCCCTGGGCAAACTGTGGTATGCAGTCAGGGTTATGATGTAGTAGTGTGGATGATATTTAAAAATCTTTAAAGAGGCATTGAGTTACAGGATGGGTTAGAGGATACAGTTATAGGTGGAGTGCTGCAACCAGGAGAGGTCTGGGGGTTGCATAAGTGTGGACCTGTTGCTGCATGAGTGACAGGTAAAATGGGCTGAGAGAAATGCCAGCTCCAAGCTGGCTTTGAGAACACGCCAATCCCTAGCAAGCCCTACCCGCACTGCCTCTGGAGGCTCCTTATGCTGTGATTACAGAGCATACACTTTGCAGCTTGTAAGATATGCACACCTTCATACACTGACATAATATGAAATATAATTATTCAATTGTCATATAAACAGAACAATGCCCTTTACATACAGTCTTTCATTATTATTTCTAAAACTGTATTTCAGCACTTTATTACTTTGTCTAAATCTTCTAAATTAGCTTAGAATTTTTGAAATTTAAAAAAGGGGGTCCCAGGGCTCCAGCTCAGCAGCAGAGAGCTGAGTCGTGTGTATGAAGCCCTCAGATCAGTCCCTAGCATTGGAAAGAAAGGAAAGCTGAAGGGAGACGCAGCAACCATAGTCCTATGACTTAGAATCGTTAATCGGAAAGCTCACCCTGTTCCATCGCTCTGGGAGAGATGCTATAAAGGTTCTGAAATGTGGAAACATGAAGATAAAGTGGAAGGAAGCACACCAACTTTCATTAGGAGACCCGTCCTCTTTGGTATCTTTGTAACAACTGATATTCTGATGTATAATAAAGGTATGCATATTATATTATTAAATTTAATCTGACATGGATTTAATAGAGGAAAATGGTCTGAATTAAAAACATCAAACTATGTTGTCATTATTATTATTATTACTATTATTTTTATTATTTTGAGAGAGACTCGGTAGCCCAGGTTGGTCTTGAACTTACAATGCCATTAAGGATGACCTTGAACTTCTGATGCTCTAGCTGGAGATACAGGCATGTGCTACCATTTCCAGTTTATGTTTTACCTGGGATTGAACACGGGTTTGTTCATGCTAGGCAAGTATTCTTCCACCTGAAATCCAGCCCTAGCAGCAACAAATTAGTAGAGCTTACAAAATATTCCTCTATCCCAGGATTCCTTTATACAGGTGATTATTTTCTCTTAAAGGAGCAAAATAGTGGGCTGAAGTGTAAACTTAAGGGTTCTTTGAAAAGTCGGTTGTGTTGGATGGTGTTTTGCTGGGACAAACATGTGAAGGAGTGTTTAGCTGAAGTGGACACAGATAAAAGCCTAAGGCTGACTTGTGATGGAACATTTAGCTGAAGCAGACACCAGAGAGGACATAAAGGATGGTTCACTGATGCATGTAATGGTCTGCCTTACACTGCATAGTTGAGCTGCATTTGTTGGGACTCCATAGAGAGAAACACGCCAAAAATCTTCTGGTGGTGCGCTGCAGTTTCTTGCCACTTCCACAGACTCAGGCTGTTTGGCCAGGTGATATCAGTTGAGCTAAGACCCATGGAGGACACGTGATGTTTGGAGGGAGAATAACTAGAACTTGATGGACAATGACAGAGGCTGAGCTTGGCTTGCTTATAGAGCTAGCTGTGCAGTGCTTGTTGGTCTAGAGTCTTTGCTGATCTTTGCTTAGTTGAGAGAGGCACAGCCAAGAACTTTTCCTGGATTCCATTGGTCCAGGTCCCTCCTGCTGACTTGTGCCTAGGCTGAGGCCCGGCTGTTTCTGCTAGGTTGTGCCACCACTACTGATTTGTCTGCTGTTCTAACTCTACTGAACTGGACTGCTGATGTATCTGTGAAGTGTTCGCAAGTGGATCCAGCTGCCACTGTCTGCTAACCTGTGAACTGAGCTGCCAATTTCCAGATTACACAAACAGGAATTGCTCCAAAGAACCTTTCTAAACAGGTCAATTGCCCCCATGTCCTTTCTTTTCCACTACTGGTGGGTGGTGGGCTACAAAGGAGGTTAAAGTGTTTAAGAACATCATTAAAAATAGGTTTTGAAAAAATTAAAATGACAGCAGACATTTCGGGCATGTGAGCTCTATGCAGGCTGACTGCCAGCATGGAAACAACACTGTGAGCTGGCTGCTGAGGTCTGAATGCTCTGAGAGGTGACTAGGTCATGAGGATAGACTTCAGAGGCCTTTATGGAAATGGTTCCAGTGAGTGGCCTCACTGTGTGAGACACAATGAGAAAGTAGCCTCCCAAGTCAGAAAGCAGGTCTCCACCAGTTGCTGAATCTAAGAACCTTGACTTTGAACTTCCCAGAAATCTGTTTCTGTTGTTATGAACCATCAGCTTTGTGGCATTTTGTTAGTGACTGAATGGGCCAAGATGCCATGTTCTGATGAAACTCTATTCACAGGAGCAGGTGGCTAACACCTAGGCAATACTTTGCTGACTCATGTTATACAGCTGAATAGCGCTTATTATGAAAGATGCTAAATTATTTTTGCATGAGTAACCATGGATAGAACAGCCTAACTTCAGAAGACAGGGCATCAGAGTTCTTGCTACACCCAGCTGCTTTCTTTCCTCTCTCAATTTCAGAGTCCTTTTACACTGGTTAGTCCTACAACATTCACATTCTATTTTGACTCTATAGACACCAGTATTTGCTATCCACACAAATGGGTCAGATGTTCATCAACAGTCATTTTCATAGCCCTTTACAGTATAGCTTCTTGTTTTGGTTGGTAGGCTACCTTAAGCCATCAATGGTTCTATCCAGCAAGGTACATGGGTATCTTACCTGCCTTTACACCTGAATTACATCTGGGTTTATTATTTTTATTTCAAAACTATGTGAACACTACACCGTTACTCTTGATGGTAAATATTGTGAACTCTAATACCAACATGTATTTTTACTCTTTATAGATGATTCCTTACTTCCTACATGTTGAAACATTCTTCATCTTTAAAGCAAAGATACTTAACTAAAATAATTTGTGTTAAATATTCTATGTCAGTCTTCTCTGGGGTTCTGCTTTCTTCCCAGCAGCATTTCACCCCTCTTTACTTTGAGAGCTTTTTTTGTTATATCAATGAATATCTTCTCTTTTATTTGCTAGATTCTCCATTTTCGGGACGCCAAATGTTCTTACCTATTGCTCATCTTGGCCTTTCATATTATGGTACCTGTGTGTCCTCTAGGGCCTGTTTTCCTTTCAAACATGACACTCCAATTTTGCCTGAGTGCATGGCTATCCAATTATGGATCACATTTTTCAGTATTCCATGGGAATAAATGGGGCATGTGACCAAATTCATGCTAATCAGATTCAAGAGTCCCTCTAGGTCACCTCCTCAGAAGGCTTTCCCTTGGGTCTCTTCATACTTCTCATAAGCTGACAAGTGGAGAGGAAACAGCTTCTGCCATAAGGTAGACTATCCTGTAAAGGAGTGAAGGAGGGGACAGGAGAGGTGGCATCATGGGGCACTGCATCATGGCTGTACATGGAGTGGAGCCAGACGTGGGTTCTCCATGAACTGTTCTGCAAACGAGAGATAAATCTTTAAAGGTGTTGTCCACCGTTTTCAATATTGCAGCCATGCAGTTTGCAGCAGAGCAATGGGCATCAGTTAGCACCTGATTGATTTCTTTGTCTCTTTCCTGTGCGTATGCTGTGCTCACAGGCTTTCTTCCATGTCGGTATTTCAGTGTGCTGTAGTGTGTGTTCTCCTCCTTCTATTTATAGTTTATTTATTAGTTCCATAAAGTATTTTGGTATTCAATTTGTTTCTGTATGTCTGCAATCTCCCTCTTTGTTTTATTCCACTATTTTATCATCCTGTGTTTGAGCTCCCATTTTACCTAATTTATGTTATCAAGCTGTGCTATTTATTACATGAAGAAATTATGAAAAAATCCTTATGTTCTTGAGTTACGATTTTTTAGACTGTCTTTTTGTGGCCTGGAGTTCTCCCTCCTCCCTCCTTTCCTTTTCTCTTGTTAGCTATGAGTAAGATACGAACACAGAGAAAATATGCCAGTCATAACCCCCATCGGGATGGCATGCTTCCTTCCCTGTGCACAGCTGGGCAGCTTGCCCAGGTATCCTGCTTGCTTCAGTGAGCTGCCTTCTCCCCCTTTCCTGTACCCATGTGTGACCTGAGATGACCCCTGTCCTGCCCACTGGCATGTGTGACCTGAGATGACCCTTGTCCTGCCCACTGGCATGTGTGACCTGAGATGACCCTTGTCCTGCCCACTGGCATGTGTGACCTGAGATGACCCCTGTCCTGCCCACTGGCATGTGACCTGAGATGACCCCTGTCCTGCCCACTGGCATGTGACCTGAGATGACCCTTGTCCTGCCCACTGGCATGTGACCTGAGATGACCCCTGTCCTGCCCACTGGCATGTGTGACCTGAGATGACCCTTGTCCTGCCCACTGGCATGTGTGACCTGAGATGACCCTTGTCCTGCCCACTGGCATGTGTGACCTGAGATGACCCTTGTCCTGCCCACTGGCATGTGTGACCTGAGATGACCCCTGTCCTGCCCACTGGCATGTGTGACCTGAGATGACCCTGCCCAGCCCACTGGCATGTGTGACCTGAAATAACCCCTGTCCTGCCCACTGGCATGTGTGACCTGAGATGACCCCTGTCCTGCCCACTGTCATTTGCTCTGCTTTCTCACTGGGGCTGCTGAGTGGAGACCTGAGTAATAAACCATTGAAAATGTGCTCAGGCTGCACCAGCTTCAGGAGGGAGAAGTGAGATTTTGTTTCACTTTTAAAATTGAGTGTTCTAATTTCAGACTTTGTTTATAAACCAAGAACTTCTATTAGTATTTGACATCATGATATCCTGAATTTATCTAATTCAACTTCATATAAAATTCAGCCCTACTAAAGAGGAAAAGTATGTGGTAAATTCTACAACTTTTTTCCTACTACAGTTAAATCCAGTACTTCCTCTGAGTGTGCTTATGCCTCAGAAGAGAGCCTCCTTCTCCTGAGGGTTCTGAGGAAAGTTGGGAAGCAGGCACCTGCTCTCCTGAAGAGTCACAGTGATGCATGTTGGCTGTGACTACAGGGGCCCAGTGGCAAAAACCGCTTGAGCCTTTTTTGCCTGTGTCCCAATTTTGTAGGACAAATACATCCTCCTTCCACAGAATCATGTATTCCAGGGAACATTATTATTTCGAGGGACGAAGATCCTCTGGAAAATAGTTTGTAAAAAGGGTTTATTCTGGTACAGGATTAATGCAATGACAAGTATGTTGCTATAATCTGCAAATGTTTGGGTATCCTGCAAAGTTAAGAAATGGGTGATACCTTTATTAACAGCTTGAACCCACTGGATCAGGTTTCTGATGGACACAAACTAACAAAACTCGAGGAAACTTTTTTTTGCTATTTTCCCTGCCACCTGTGATTCCATCTTTCTGGCTCTCCAAGAGAACTAACTGGGGAGCCCCTCCCACCCCGGTAATCCCTGGGGAATAACTGCTGCCCTCTCACCCACTCCCCCACTGCATCTCCTAGAAGGAGAGCCACATGCCTGGGAGCACATGCGCAAGACTGAGTTTGAAAGCAGCCCCTGACAGCCAAGGTCTAGGGAAAGGCTGTGTGTTTGTCATTTACCCTCACCGTCGTGATGTCTAGTCCCTCGCTGCACAATGCTGTGCCCATCTATAGGCGCTCTTGTTTAAATACTGGCCAGAGCCACAAGTGAAATGAGGTTTGGTTCTCATTTACCTCATGCCAGCAGCTGGGTTGGCGCACAGCTTTGCTGGGCCCCTTTTCTTTTTTTTTTTTTTCAACATTTCACCAGACACCTTCTGTCTTCTGCTTCTCCCTCTGCCCAAGCATCACTAAGATCTCTAAAGCAACTATAATGACTATGGCTCAGTGCTGTCTCAAGCATTTTTCCTCATGGTCAACAGAGAGTTAAACTCAACCAAATGACCTTTATAGGTATCATTTAGCAGAACATTTGGAATTTATACCATGAGTGTCATATGTGTGCATAGAGTTTGTCCTTGGGCTTAGAAGACACAAGTAGGGATTGTAGGTTTACCTCCATAAAATAAATGAAACCACTCAGATATGTCCCTATAGAGTTGTTATTGTCTATTATCATAGTTCTGTCCATATACATAAAATTTTCTTAAAGAAAAAAGTATGTTATTTATTTATTTTTTTTTAACATCTGAACTTTATTTCTTAATATATTTCAAGTGTTATTCCTTTCCCATGGATTGGTCAATACATCCCCCCCTTCCCTTCCTGTATGGGTGTTCCTCCCACCCTAAATTGCCACCCTCCCCCAACAGTCTAGTTCAGGAGGCATGGGACAGCCCTGAGCAAGTTGCTGAGTGCATCCCTTCCACAGCAGTACTGAGACGTCTACTTCAGTGTCTCCACCAGGCTTCCCATCCTTTCCCAAACATCAACAGTAAAGGGGGATGGAGGCGCCCTAGCAAACTAGGCAATCAGTGCTCTGACCAAAAAAACAAGATTTTGCTGATGACAACAGAGACTTAAACTCAAACATCAAATCAGGGCAATATAAAACATATTAACCCAATTTTAGCAGTGAAATGGACTTTATGGAATATAATTCAGTCATCTTAATGTCATTGTGTGCATCAGAATTTGTCCTGGGCTGGAGATGGCCTATTTTTAAGAGCACTGACTTTTCTCTTCCACAGGTCCTGAGTTCAATTCCCAGCAACCACATGGTGGCTCCCAACCATCTGTAATGGGATCTGATGCCCTCTTCTGGTGTGTCTGAAGACAGCTACAGTGTGCTCTTATACATAAGGAATAGAAATAATCTGTCCAGAAATCACATAGAAATTCAGAACAGCTCCAGTGCCTGAGCCTGTATGAGAATGGGCTTTACTTACCCTCATACACACATGTGCATTGTTAATAGGTTATAGTACTTAAAAAAAACCCTTTCTTTGTCTAAGTTAAAATGGTTTTAATTTTTAAGCGCTTTTTTTTTTCTTTCCTTAAAAAACATTTAATTACCTCCATTTGGAGTTTTTGTTTTGTCACAGGGTACAAGGCTAGGATCAGACTCAACGCTGGTTTTCCAAACTTCTCCAAGCCCCTGGTAGCTGCTGGCTGGCAAACACCCCTCCCCCCACTGGTTTCCAGTGCCACCCCTACCACACAGAGGGTAATAATCTGTGCTCACTTTCTATTCCATTGATCTGATAATTTTCTATCCATAGAGCATCATCATAATTACTATAATCCTGTCATGCTTTAGGAAGTGGGATGGAAAGTACACCTTCATTAATCTTCCTCAGGGGGAAAGAGTTCCTTTGGCCATTTACTCCTCACAATAACAAATATTGGCAAATTTAAAAGAATTAACATTTCACTCAAACAAAATAAAGCTCCTATGACTTTTCACTGGAATTACATTAGATATGGAGATTAATGTTGACATGGAGATTAATACTGAAAGACCGCCATGTGACAGCCGGCATTTCTGTTCAGGAATATGATCTGCACCCACTTACTCAAGGTTCTTAGATGTCACTCCCTGGAGTTTCCGAGCTTTGTTCACAAAGGTCCTGTCCTTTCTGTCTCAGCATCTTCTCTAGGTACATTCGCACTTCATATGAGAGAGAAAAGAGGAGGGAGGAGGGGAAGAAGGGAGGGGAAGGGGAAGAAGTAAGGAAAATAAATCTACTGAAACATTTCCAATGTCTGTCTCTGCGTAGGACTGAGGTCATATAGCTTTTTGTCACTTTACATTTTCTGACACGTTTTCCCCAATGACAAAGTGAAAAGTGTCATAATCAGAGAACCATGCATCGGGCTAGAGGGAGGCTCAGCGGCTAACAGCACACGATGCTCTTCCAGAGCATTCACATTCTGGTCTTAGCACCGTGTCAGGAGGCTCACAAACACCTGTGACTCCAGTTCCAGGGGATCCAATGCCTCTGTCCTCCAGGGTCATCTGCACTCACACACATATGTACATGTGCACTCACATACATACACACATACACACACAACTAAAAGTAAAGTAAAGTCATGTATTAGAATGGCCAAAGCTTTGCACCGCTTCTTAATGTCAACTGCTATGCGGAGCACCTGGGCTCTGGGCTCACTCCCAAGAAGCAAATCCTAGGATTATGCTACAGCCACCTAAGGGAAGTGGTATGTGGGCTGGAAGCCGGGAGACGAGAAATACCATGTAAAATATGCCTATGAAACTAGACCCTCCCCACCTCCCCACTTGTCTGTGGAAGCCGTCCTGGTCAAATGTTCAGTTTGATTATATTAAGTTAAATAAATCATTCAGTAAGTACTGTCCATGCATAAGTGCTCTCTGCAAAGACTGTAGAGGATATGAAAGTGGAAAAACATGGCTCATGCCAGTCAGGAGGGCTAGTAAGAGGAAAAGAAGTCAGCTCACTCATTCATTAAAGCAAGCCGTGATGATCTAGGCAAGGGGAAATTAACTCTACCTAAGAGACCTGGGTAGATTTAAAAAAATTCTTGTGTGCATATGCACGTTTGTGTGCATGTGTGTACACACCTGTACACAGCACTTCCTACTGAGCCATCTGGCAGGCCCTAGCAAGCCCTGGAAGATAATTTTTTGGTCCAAAAGAACATCCTACAAACGTAGTCAAAGGAAGTATGTGGCATTCCATGACTTAAACTAAGCTAACATGGCATATCTCAATCCCACAGGTCTCAAACCAATCGTCATTAGCCAAATCCACATAAATTAACAGTGTGTTTGGGTCTAACCATTCTGGGCATCATGTTCCTGCCCTGAGGAGGTTTACAGTCTAGACAGGAAAGTTCCCCTTATCTCATGTCTTGGGTTAATTCTTTCACTGCTGTTTCAGACAAAGAGAATTTTTTCATCAAATTCTTAAGTTCCCATAGGGTCTGGGAACATCCCTAATGCAGCCACTGTACATGTCTAGGCCCTTTTTAGCAAGAGGCCCTTCAGCAGCGATTATGGATGAGAGGCTGTAGTCTGGGTCTAGGGGAAAATGGGGAGAGAAGAAGCATTGATTACCAAAAGATCTCTCTCAAGAATATTCATATGGACTATTTCCTCTGGAATTTTATCATCCTCATCATTCTCTTCATTCTAAAGGCTCTCCCATTCTCCAGACAGTGTAGTACTGAGGGTAGGAAGTAGACGTGACCAGTGATATGTCCACCCTGCCCCAAATCAAGTGTTAAAAAGAAAAGTAAAGTGCACAATCAATGTGTCTAGCCCTGTGCAGAAGTCATTTTAAATACTAGCCACCCGCCCGTGCTCTGATCACTGTTACTGAAGACTCAGGAGGCCAGCTAAAGGAAAGTATGTGCAATGGTTTGAATGAGACATGTTCTCGTTGGCTCATTATTAACACATGGTCCCCTGTTGGTGGAGTTATTTGTGGAAGTTATGGAACTTTTAGGAGGTGCATCCTAGCTGAAGGAAACATCACTGGAGGGGCCCTTGGGAGTTTATAGCCTCACCCTCTTCCAGTTAGCTCTCCCCACTCCCTGTGCTCAGTAGAGAGGGTGAGATGTGATCTCTCAGGTCTTTCTCCTGCCACCAGACAGGATGGAGCTGGAAACCACAGCCAACTCTTCGTCTCTCCTTGGGAATGATATTTTATCCCAGCAACAGAAAAGTAATTAAGACAGAAGCCAATGGGAAGCAGTGGCCAGGAGCACAAGCACAGCATTCTCATCTGTCTTTCTCCCACCTATTAATGACATAATTGGATCAAGAGACTTAGCTTCTTGGAGCTAAAGATTCTTCCTTAGCATCTTTTTTTTTTTTTTGGTTTTTTTTTTTTTTTTTTTTTTTTTTTTGGAGGGCCTTGCAAGGCAAGCGCACCACTGAGCTAAATCCCCAACCCCTTCCTTAGCATCTTTTAAGTTAGTTTTAGTTTACAAGTATGGGTGCTGTGCCTGCATTTCTATGCAGCATATGTGTGTCTGGTTGCCACAGAAGCCAGAAGAGGGCATCAGATCCCCTAGAACTGGAGTTACAGACAGTTGTAAGCCACTATGTGGGTGCTGGAAGTTGAAAGTTGGCTCTCTGGAAGATGGATCAGTGCTCTTAACTGGCTGAGCCATCTCTCCAGCCCTGAGCTGAAGGTGCTTAACCAGTCCAAATGTGACACCATCACCCATTATTCCATAGGGCCTACGGTGGTATCAGGAGCTGGGCAAACACAATTCACACAGCCAATCAAAGTAGATTGTAGAGATTACTATAAAGGCCAAGTCAGTCAGGATCTCTGTATCCACAAGGCACTTGCTTTCCAAGGGTGGAGTCATAGCCCTCTGGCAGCCGAGGCTTTACAGATGTGCACTTCCAAGTATATACATGTGAGGCTGCTCACTGTGGAGAGTATCTAGTCCACAGTCTTTTGTCAGAGTCCTGGCTCACTGGGCAGCCTTCTGACTGGGCTTTCTCAGTGGCTCTCTAATAGATACTCTCTGCTTATCAGATGAGACTGAACGTTTAGTCTGCTTGACCACTGTAACTCAATGTGGCTTTGTTGCATCAATGAGATGGTTAATTTAAGCAAAGTAAAATTCTAATCCTGTAAGTTAAGGGTTACACATACACACACACACATACACACACACATGCAAACTTTGTAGGAGGTCTTAGCTGCCAGCCAACTCCTCAGATGATACAATCATAATAATATTATTGTACCCCAAATCTATAGCATCTCTTTCTAAAGGCCAGATCTATATTTTGGGCCTGGAGATTGCCTTCTTTGAAATACACAGAATTATTTTATTAATGTGTGTGTGTGTGTGTGTGTGTGTGTGTGTGTTTGTGTGTGCATGCGCACACACGCATGCATGGCCATGCAGGTTGTTTGTGTTTATTTGGATGCACATGTGTGTATGTGCACGAAGGCCAGAGGAAAACCTTTAGTATTATTACCTTCCTTTGAGACAGAGTTTTTCTCGTTGGCCTGCAGATCACCAATTAGGCTAGACTGGCTGGCCAGCAAGCCCCAGGGACACTCCTGTCTCTACCTCCCCAGATCTAGGGTCACAAGCATGTGTCCACCACAGCCAGCATTTCTCATGGGTGTTGGGGACTGAAGTCATGCTGTTGAGGAAAGCACTTTACCAGCTGAGCCTTCCTCATAGCTCTGTCTAGGGCTTTAGAGTCATCTAAGCAAACACTTTTCTTAAAATTCAGAAATTCCCGGGAAAACAAAACAAAACATGAATTTCAAAGCTTCTTTTGAAAATCCAGCTGCAAAGGGGTGGAACTAAAGGGGCTGTGACCTGTAGGAGGCCTAGCTCCGGTGCCCCAGTACTGCAGGCCTAGCCTGTCGTTTAGTATCTTCCTGGCCAGGACCCTAGACTATGAGTATAATTTTAAATATCATTTTCTAAAGATTCATATTTTTTTACAAGTAGAATAAAGCTGATAAGTGAAAGGTCTATGAATATTCCCCACGCCCCATGCCTTTTCCCCCAATTAGCACAAACAGACAATAAGTTTGAAAACGTAGCATATTGTAGAAAACACCAGAATGAACCAGGTTCCTGGGCATAACTGTGCCTGAGCAGACTGGTTCCAGTAAGCTGGTGTGAGGTCAGGACAGAAAGAACTTCCCACTCTGTAGTACTGAGTGGGACCCGGAGCCCTGGAAGGGAGGGCCAAGAATGTGAGCAGGAACTGCCACTGTCCTCGCTGTCCATCCTTCTTGCTACATTACTCCCACCTCAGCAAGTCCTGTTTTGGCTGATACAGGAGGAGGGGATGACATGTGGAAATGACAGATGGGGTCACAGGTAGAGTCCTTGGCAGCAATGGGGCATGCAACGTTAAGACAGAAAGAAAGGTAGGATTGGGAGAAAATCTAAGCCATCCTGCTAGAGTGGCTTATTCATATAAGAGGACAAAGCCTTATGCAAATTACCAGGGAGAGGGGTGCCTGCAGAACTCTAATTAGGCCGTTCATGAACATCTAACAAGTCCAGGAGATAATGTGATTCTAGAAAGTACTATTGCTTCATAGCCAAAGGGAGAGGAAATAAAGTGTAATAATCAATGAGGACATCAAGGGGCAGAGATTGTTCAGAAGAATTCTAAAGATGCCCTTCAGTTAGAGCAGCCAAAGTGATCTAATTTCAACCATGTGCCTAAAGCCCTTCCTTTTGTGCTCCAGACTGAGACCACACAATTAGATTTCAGAGGCCTATTCAAGGCCATCCATCCTCTCCAAGTGCATCTTTTGGGAAAATCTCAGACAAATCTGAGTGGCCACCCTGGCCCATGGGGGCAGCACCGAGTCTGTTCCTAGACCACACAGCACCTCTCCAGCTACTTAGAGCCCTCCTGAGGCTCCTTGAGCAGCCCCCATCCAGCAGCTTACAACTTGCTTTCCTGGGAGGAACTGGCCATTCTAGAAGATGTCAAACAAGCATTGGCCTGAGAATTACACAGGCAGGACTGTGGCCCCTATGGCTCTGAACAAGCCATTTTGTCTTCCCAGTATAGAAACAAGACATCCTGAGCTGAGGAAGGGCTGTGTAGACAAGAGCTCTTGCCCTGTAAGCCTAAAGATCCTGAATTGGAATCCCCAGCACCCACAGAAAAACCTACACATGGCTATGTGTGACTCTGACCCATTGGGATGGGGCACAGACAGGCCGATCCCAGGAGCTTGCTGACCTGCCAGCCTCATCCAAACACTCAGCTGTGGTGTGGTAAAAACCCTGCCTCAGGACAGATAGTGAGAGAGAAAGATACTCAGCATTTCCTGGAGCCACTGTATGCAGAGGCTCTCATGCACAGAGACATATGCATGCCTACAACACAGAGCACACTGGCAAACACATGCAGGAAAAAAGAAATGAAACGATTGCATCTTTCAAAGCTAAGTGATAGATTTGGCTCTCAGCTTGTAGCCATGATTTGCAATAGGGCTGAGACCTAAGTCCTTGGACTCAGGCCTCCGGCCTTTCTCTCTAGCTTGTATATGGCTGCTTTTAGGCTTTTCATCAACATTTACTCTAAACACTATCGTTATTTGGTTATCAAAAGATGATGTAAATCACGTTCTCTACCCTGACCCCTAGCCCAGTGAGACCTTAACCTTCAAATAAGTATCTCTGGGGTTTACATTATACATGTGACTCTGAAGCCATGCTTTCAGGGAAGTGTACAGCGAATTGTTCCACATTAGCGTCATTTCTCTTCTACCAGAGAGGTCTGTAGAGGCTAGGAATGCATACTTGAACTCAAGTACAGTTTAAGCAGCAACGGGCTAGAAGACTGGAGAGCACGGCAATAGTATTTATCCGTCTCAAGTGCCTCTTAGGAGAAAATGACCCTGGGCCAGTTTCTCTTGTGGCTAATGCCATGGAGCTGCTTGCAGTGTTAACTGCTCTTGGCTTCAGTTTCCGTTTATTTGTCTGTTTATTTGTTTATGTGTATGAATGCTCTGTCTGCCTGTATATCTACATGCTGGAAGAGCACATCAGATCCTGTTATAGATGGTTGTGAACCACCATGTGGTTGCTGGGAATTGAACTCAGAACTTCTAGAAGAGTGGAGGTACCCAATGCTCTTAACCACTGAGCCATCTCTCTTATCCCTCAGTTTACACAGAACTCACAGCAACATGTTCATACTGTTCCATTCTCATTCTTGTAACACAAGACATAATGTAACATAATGAGGTCAAAGAATGAAAAGTTTTTGTTCTGTTTTGTTTATTTGTTTGAAGTAGGGTCTCACATTGTAGCCTAGTATGGCTTTGAATTTGGGTGTTCCTCCTGCCTCAGCCTCCCAAGTGCCTGGCTCAGAGCATGAAGTTTTATATTCTTACTCATGAAAGTGTAGTTCTTATAAAAAACTTGAGTTTGCAGTACACACACACACACACACACACACACACACACACACACACACACACACACACAAAAGGTATCATCATCATCAACCAAGAGCAGTGGATATTTCATACATGAAGAACACAGCTTTGGTCCTGGGCCCTTAAAAAAAATCACACAATACAGCAACTTTGGCAGACTTTTGGCGCATAGTAGATATTTTTTGTGAAAGAAAAGATTGATCAAGAGAGTTCTAATTAAGGGGAGTCACTGCTTCAGCAGTCTGGTATATTCTATGACCCCCATCTTAGAATAATGTTTTGTAGATGTATGAAATAAAAAGCAGGAAAATTGGTTGGTGCACACCTGTAATCCTAGCACTTGGGAGATGAATTCTAGCACTGGGCTACACCAGATCCTGCCTTAAAAACAAACTAATTATTTAATATAAAATAAAAGAAGCTGATTATATCAAAATATAATTCTATCTGTTGTCCTTTTGTGCATTAACCTTATCATATATATCTCCTCCCCTAGTGTGTGTGTGTGTGTGTGTGAGAGAGAGAGAGAGAGAGAGAGAGAGAGACAGACAGACAGGCAGGCAGACAGGGGGAGAGACAGACAGACAGACAGACAGGGGGAGAGACAGACAGACAGGCAGACAGACAGACAGGCTTTGACCCCTCTATCCACCTAGTTGTTGGTTCTTCAAAGTGGTGGTATGAGATCAGAAACACTATCTCTTAGCATAGACTCAAATGCTCAGAATGAAAGTGGACCACTTACGGGAGTGGTCCAGTCCTGAAAGCAGGTACCTGCTTAATGTGGGGTGAATTCAGAGCAGTACAAAGGTTCCTACCTGGACTGCCACCCCCAGTCTTCCTTCTCTCTGTTCACTCGAGTTTAAAATCCCTCAGCAGAGCTTCACTCCTTCTTTTTAATTAAATAGAGGATTTACTCTCGTGAAAAGGAGAATCCACAGGGGAGAGGTAAAACTCCATGCCAAAGGTTCTCACATTTATTTCCAGCAGTAGACCCTGCTTTCCATTGCAGCTAAAGGGAAGGCTGCTATACACATAAATGTGAACCTCATAAGAATTTTGCATAATTGTCCATTCAGTTTCACACGTTTATTTTTAAAAAGACGTATATAAAATGTTGCATATGTATAAGTTTATTATATAAATACTCATATCTCATTCAGATGTCACGTAATAAAATATATATATGAATATTGGAAGTTTAGATGAAGGCAGATTATAAATTCAAGAATTGTAATAACTATAGTCTGATATCCATCTCTGCCTATAATTTATTTATATATTTTATTTTGCATACACTTTAAATAGCCAGTAACTTGCTATGGCTTTATAGTTTCAGGGGTCCTGTTAGCTAAGATGATCCAGACACTCTGGACAATAGTAGGGAATATTGTTTAAGACAGACTCCCTAACAACATCTACTAGCTGCCCAGTTCCTTAATAACTAAGCTGGGGTTGGTAGTGATTCAGTCACAGAGCCCTGGAGGGTGGATTTCCTGATAAATTTGGTCCTGATCATCCTTCCTTACTGTAAAACCTTAGACTAGGTATGTCCTTTCTCAGTTTCCTCATCTGCAAAATGGTATAGGAACAAGGGTCAAATAAGATAGTGTGTGTAAGGCACTTAGTTCCCTATCTTATATACTGAACAATCTGTGTAAGTGAAAGACTGAAGAGCCCAGAGCACTTGCATCAGGTCTCGTTTCCCAATGGTCCCTCTTCCTTTTCAACTTCCTTAGAACCTTCTCTGTCACATACTCACTCACACGACTTCCAAGAGCAGTCTTATTCTGCTTTGGATATTACATATCCATTTTGAAATGGTGCTTTATTGTTGGTTGAAATCTGCCTTAATCAACAAAGTAACATTTCTACTCAGGACTACAAAGTAGAGCAATGGTTCATTTCAGATCACAGAAGCAGCCTAACCTGAGCAAGGGAGGCCATACTTCATGGCTACCAGCATGCTCTAAGAGGGTGGCTCCAACTGTCAAGTTGCCGACTACTTGCCAACAATAAAGCACCATTTCAAAATGGATATATAATATCCAAAAATTAGATTGTTCTTGAAATTGGGGTGAATATGTGACAGAGAAGGTATTGAAGTCATTGAAAAGGAAGAGGGGCCACTGGGAAATGACACCTGATATCTTTTGGTTTTTCCATCTCTTTGTCATAGGCATCAGGGGACTCCCCCAGCTTCTAACTGCCACAGTTCTCATGTTCTCGTGGTCCTATCCATCAGTTTGTTGGTGGTTCCTAGGGGTCAGGCCTTGGCATGAAAATTAACCTTTTAAATTAAAAAGGGAAAAGATTTACTTATTTCATGCATATGCATGTCTTGTTTACGTGTATGTTTGTATGAATGTGTGTATGTATGTATGCATGTATGTATGTATGTACACCTCATATGTTCTACAGAGGCGGGAAGAGAGCATCAGATCCACTGAAACTGAACTTATACATGGTTCTGAGCCATGACATGGGTGCTGGGAACTGATCCTGGGTCTTCTACAAGAACAAGTGCTCTTAACTGCCAAGCCATCTCTTCAGCACACAAAATTATTTCCTTTAACCTTTGTGTTTATTCATACATTGGCTATCATATAAGTCCAGACCAGTACAAATCTACAATCTATTTTAGAAAAAAAACCCAACTTGTAAGGAACTCAACTATACACACCCTTCTGCTCATGCATGCACACACATGCACACATTACTCTCTCTGCTCATGCACGCACACACATGCACACATTACTCTCCTGCTTTCACACTTGGTATCTACCTTTATCACTTGCTGTTCTTTGCTGCACTTTAAAGTATTTGTCACAAAGTGAATTGTGACCTCTCTGAAACTCACTGAGGTTTCTGTTACAATCTGGAAACCAGAAGAGCAAGCCCTGTGCTAGCCTTCACTATGCTAGAGGGAAGGGAGTTGAAGCTGAGGCTCTTCTGAAAGCACAGGTGTGGAGAAGGGAGAAGGAAATAGATTGTTAATGCTAACTCGTTTCTCAGAAAGGCAGGGGTCTTGTTGGGCGGTTATTACATGCCGGTCCTGTGCAGATATTTTCTGCAGTCCCCATAGCAGCTGTACCTAGTAGGCATCATTATCCTGGCTTTGCAGAAGAAGTGAAGGACTCGGGAGGTTAATTTGCTTACCTAGGGTTCAAGAATAGACCCGAGCACTGTTCCACTTGACCCCAAGCCCTTTCCACCACACCACCTGCCACCCCATCCAGCTTGTCTCCCCATAAAACAGAGATGTGGGGATGGTAGGGCTTCAGTGACATTCATGGAGACAGCTAGGCAGTGGCAAGGCTGTATTGTGAATCTAGGAGCAAGGTTATTTCCCTAGGAAAAACTATCAGGTGGCCCCTCAGGAGGAGACTTTGGGCAACCAGGCTACCCAAGACTCACTTTGGCATTTAACACCAGGCTACAAAGCTGCAAAGCAGAGACTAGACGGGCAAGAGAGGGAGCCAGGCCTCTCCTCAGCACCTGCTGTGTATAAAGCATCACGTGGGTGCCGTGGAAGATGTGAAAAGCACATAAACCACGCCCCCACCTCATAGCTGTATAAGAAAGACCATGGGATTAGATGAAATATTAAATGGTATTGCTGGAATGGCCTTCCATATTAGTCTGTTGCCCTCCCCTGGTCCAGACAAAATGTAAGTTTTAAATGACAGTGTGAAACAATGGTAAAGTACAGTGTGTGAGGACTGCTAATTAAGGACTGATGTCTGTAGAGGGTTGGTTGGGGGGCTGAATGCAGGATCTCTCCCATCCCACCCCCCAAAACACATCAAAGTCTAGGGCTTGGAAGAAGTCAGAGAGCTCATACAGCTTGGTGTTTTATAGACATTAGTGACAAGGGCACAGCCTCTAATGGCTTCTCCATGCTCACTGAACAGTCGACTTTTTTTTTCTTTTTCTTTTTCTTTTTTTTTTCCGGAGCTGAGGACCGAACCCAGGGCCTTGTGCTTGCTAGGGAAGCGCTCTACCACTGAGCTAAATCCCCAACCCCAACAGTCGACTTTTATGAAGGAGCTGAACACCAGCCAGTGCCTCATGATGCTCCTTAGACCTTCCACTGTTCCAAGAACAAGCATAGTGTATACAGACAGCACACCACCACCACCACCATCACCACCACCGCCACCGCCACCGCTCTCTGTACAGCCTCAAGAGAAGGCTGTCTTCTGCAACCAATAGAGGTGGGGACACCATGCATACTGTCGCAGTCCTTGGGTGATAACTGTGTGTCATAAATAGGATGTGGCATTTCTGAATGTCTTTAAAAGCTATTTCCTTTTGTTCAACTAATTTAATTTACCAAATGCTCCTGGGGAAAGGGAGGGGGATCAAGATGCTGACTCCACATTTCCTGGGGTGGGGGAGGGGGATCACCGTTTCCTTAAGAAAAATAAAATAAAAACAACTCTCAGAAAAATTACATCCGATTGTTGTCTGCTGGCTCCCAAAAACTCTACCCTGTCAAAATCCTGCCCTGGCAGGTGTGGGGAAGAATAGATGCCGAACTTGAATAAACACCCACATCTGTTTTTGCAAAAAGGGAACAGAAGCAGCACAGAAGGAAGTAAGAGAGATAATTGCTGGCTTGAACTACGATACATTTTACTTGTGGGCAGAGGGCCAGCGTACAGCAGGCAAAATATGCAGGCCCATCTTATTGGGATTCGGGGCGGGCCTCCGCTCCTGTCCGGAGACAGCTGTAAACCAGCCGTCCGTGGCATCACAATCAGGCGCGGAGTTTTGTCAAGGAATGCTGATACGGACAGAAGTAGCTTTGTCGGCTTCCCCTGCACCCCTGCCTGCTGCGGTGACAGTCAATCTCTGATTCCAGATGACAAGAACTGGATAAAAACTTCAAACAAATGGTGACCTTTCCAAAGATTAATTTGTTTACCAACAAAATGTTCCCTCTTTGTCATCTGAAATGGGGGTGACCTTCACTTTGCCACATCCAGGCGGGAAGGATGCTGACGGTAGTCATCTGTTAGGTTAGCTCCGTCTCAGCAATTACTCCCTGTTTTATTTTTAGTGACAAGAAGGGTTTATTAATTCACTCTGCTTCTTGTTATGGTTTATAAATGCAACAAGCTCATTCTGAGTTACTGCAGTGTACCATCAATTTGTTTAAATCTAATTCTGCTACCATTGCCAAATTATGTTGTGACTGTAATTGTGGCCATATGCATGGGCTTAAAACACAATCATGTTTTGAAGTCACCCCACCCCCGCCTCGGGCATTTCTTCTAATCGTTTGACATTAACACAACCGCATCACTTCCCGTTACTTTATCATCTCGGGAATGATTGTGTTTCAGGGGGAGCAATTGCTCTGCACACCCCGAGTGAAACAGTAAAGAAGGAAGCTATGATTTGTGAGGTGCGCGCGCTACCCAACCACGTTCCTGAGAAGCACAGTATAACGTACGACTCATACAGCCCAGAAGTCATCGTAGCATTAAATCCAACCTCATGAATAAATAAAAGGTTCTAAGTTTACATAGCATTATATATTTATTTATTTGGAAAGTGGGACCAAAGAACTGGTATAATTCTCCAGCAACTCATAGCTTGCCAAAAAGAAAAATGCTTTTATGATTCTTTTCTAGGTCATAATGGTTGTAACCAGAGTTATTTGTGCAGCAGTTCACAGCGATGTTTTGTTTGCTATTTTGTTATGCATTCATAATCGTTCTTTTAAAATTCATGTTAACAGTTACATGTTTCAAGCCTTTTAAGAAACCCTTTTTATTTGAAAGAAATAAATCAAAGTCAAATTTTCTGCAGATCTTCAGCTGCATGCACTGTAAGGCCGGAGTGGAATGAGAGGCTGCGTGCAGACATGAAGAGCAGCAATGCTTGCCCGCTGGTCCCAGTGAGAACCCGACAGGCACATGAAACTGGGCCCGTCAGCTTTTACTAAGGCTTAAGATCCTGAAATCATTAGTGGGTTTGTATTTAGTGCCTTTTTTTTTTTCCAGAAATTGATTTTATGTTAAAAAAAAGTCACAAAAAATTTGTTCTAAAGGCAAATTCTGGGATATGATAGTGATGTTTGTATGTGTCTGTGTGTGCGTACGTGTGTGTGTGTGTGTGTGTGTGTGTGTGTGTGTGTGTGTGTGCTTAATGCCCCCAAGATCTTCTATTACCTCCTATGGTGAAGACTGAGATGCCTCCTCATCAGATGGAAAAACAACACCAGCTTCCAGAACTAATAATGCAAACTGACTATGGACTCATATTTGCTTGTCAAAATGCCTGAATTCGTTGCAGGCTGTTGACAAGCTGTTCAATTTGCACTGGCGTGGAGGCCCGGCAGCCTGTGAGTATGAAGAGGCACTCAGAAACATTAGTCTTACTACTGCTTTTTTAGTTCACTGTGCATCCCCATGATACATGTGGCCACTCTTAGGGTGGATGCTTTTGAAAACATTTTTTTCTTAAATAAAAAAGAGGTGGATTACAGCTGCCTTTTACCCGCCCCTCCCCAGATGTGCTACAAGGTTTTTTAAAACTAGATACCTGAGTACTTTCTCTCAGAGAGCTTTCCAAACAATGCCTCTGTTTCATAAATCAAAACAAACAAACAAACAAACAAACCTATCTCTCCAGTGGCATCTGATATCTAGACAAACATAAAATGATAGGCTCAACTATTTTGGTGAAAAGGCCAATAGTTTGATCAGATTTGACACATTTTTACTGTGTCCTGCTGTCAATTTCTATGAGGTTACTGTTTTCATGAAGAGGGTCTTGAATATGCTAAGTAAGCACATGTTAGTAAGATATCACACAGAGCAGAGACTTTTCTCAACCCCTCATTGTTCCAAGGACACAGAAAACACCCAGGTTACTCATCCTGCTTGTAAATTACTTAAAGACTCTACCCTAAAGTTAGAACTGTTTTGAATTCCTTATTTAAGTCTGAATGTTGGCGTCATAAAGCAAAGCGTAATCCCCATGTCCTCAGTAGTCTCTAGAAACTTCACCCTCATCACAAAGTTTCTGTACCATGCGGAAGTTGCCCGGGGCTGCCAAGCTGCAGTACTCCACCAGCTAAGCCAATATTAATTCTAGATCGAGGAGGAAAACCAACAACAGCAAAAGAGAAATCTGTTGCTGTCTGTGCAGCCAGAGAAATAATATTTTTACTTCAAGGGCTTTGGGGCTCCTGGGAAGCAGATAAAAACCTCTTCACATTAGTCACACTGACATTTTAAATAAAGTTCCAACAGGAATAAAAACATCTAACTTTCTGGTTATTTCTTAGGCTAGAAAATATTTCTAGGATAGTGCTCTTACTCCAAACCTGTAAGAATAATATAAAGTACACACAGAGACCAAGAGAGTCCAAATGCCATGGTGACACAGGCAACCGGAGAGTCTGTAAGGGAAACTGGGGCCATTTATTTGCGATAATTAAGCAAGTTAGAAATGGTTTAGAAATTTTAATTCTATAAGTAATCATGTTCTCACACACACACACACAGAGAGAGGGGGGGGGAGGAGAGAGGGAGAGAGAGAACTAAGAGAAGCTGGTTATAAATGTATTTTTAAAGTACATAGATTTTTACCTTAAAATTTGGTTTTAGTATTAGAAATGATCTCAAATAGTTTTCTAATTAAAACAAAGCACCACTTCTAGATGTCGCAGGAAAGCACAGCACAGGAAGAGGCCAGTGCTGACCCTGAAGCCCCTCAGCCAGGAGGCAGAAATGAGGGCTGCAGACTCAGGCGGCTGCCTCTAGCTTTGCCTCTGGCGCTCGGCCCCAGTAAGAGCTTCGCGCTGGCCTCTGGTCAGGGACACTTGCCTGCCTGCTGCACTGTTACCTGAGGGTGCGTCAGCGGGAAGGGGCTGTAGTGTGGGTCTCCTTTGCTTCTTCTAGTGGTAAGTCTGCGGTGCGAAACATCCTAAATTCCTCTAATTCTTTTGTCAACTTACTTCTCCTTGCTAAATTTTGCTGCTAGATCATTTAAGGAGTACCAATCACAACAAAAAAACTGGAATGAGCTACAAATAGATCTTTTAAAATATGTCTACATTTTGCTTAATCATTACTAATTATAGACAGAATGATAGACACCTCATTTCGTTAAAAAAAAAAAAAAATCCCAAAGACAAAAGAATCGGTTTACTTAAAATCTGTCTTCTGTCTCACACCACTGGCCAGTGGCCTGAGACCTGTTTTAGAATTAACAGTTTGCTAGAGACGCTCATTACTTACATGTGCTTTCCTCTGTTTAATACGTGGCAAACTGATCCCATAGCTCACATTTACAGCAGCTCTGTGGTGCATGTTCTCAGGGTCCTGCATGATCTTCGCGTTCAACTCTACCTTTGGCTGAAACAAAGAACAATGAAAGTTTTATGTAGAATGAACAAACTAACATTTTATGTCCTCAGAGGAATATAAAATTCTTGGAAAATAAGGACTTGAATGTAATTCTCACAGGAAAAAAAAATGACTCTTTTATTGAGGCTACCAATTGATCCTTTTTATTCACAGAAAAGGGAGATTCTCCTCTATGTGTGTGCACAAATACATCATTCATTTGCTCAAAAATAATGCCCCATGTCAACCAGGACAGACAAAGGACAAGAATCTCTCATCTCAATTTATTTCTGGCTTTCCAGGTCAAGGACTTAGTGAATAAAATCTATACTCCAGACACACAGGTAGAGGGCTCTCTTGGTCTGTTAATGTGGCCATGCTCCTCTGGGGACACTTACAGGTAGCTCTTGGTTTGGACCTGATAAATCTATCACAACAAATGTATCTATTCTTCGCAGAGGTTTGCCATCTGTAATTAGCATTTTCATTAGGAAAAATTAAGAATATCTTGTTCTAATGACTTGGTTTTTATTGTAAAGGATTCTTATCAGAATAACAATGGGTGAGGGCATTGGAAAGATGTTACAAGATCTAGATGACTGCTCTAGCCTGAGTTGCTGGGGGCGGGGGGACTCAACAAAGGCAACTCACCCCTCTGGAAGCCAGCCTATTTGCTTGTCAAGGGCAAAAGCTGGGTGTTACACTCTCATGGGGTGCTGCCCTGAGCCACGGCAGTCTATGACTTCAGGTTAAGATGAGAGTTGACACTAGGATCATGGCATCAAGAATCACTGATATGTATGTATGAATTCATGTATGTATGTATGTATGTATATGACTTATAAAACTCATACAAATACATACACACATACACATATAAATATACATGACTTTTGTGCCCCGGTATAATTTACAAGTTTGCAAACCTAAGCAAGCTCACTACTATCTAGTTCCAAAACATTTTTATTTCCTCGAAATGAGGCCTCACACCTATTAGCAGTCACTCCCCAGTCCTGCTACCCCCAGCCCCAGCGGCCACTAGGACACTTTCTGTCTCTACTCATATGGCTGTTCTGGACATTTGTATAAATGGGAGCATAATATCTGGACTTTGTGAGTTTTAATTTTAAAGAACTTGGAGGTACTGGGAAGAATTAGGAAATATGATTTGGGTTCAATCAATACTTTTGTCCAGAGGGTGATCTGAGGCAGGTGTTACAATGGTCGCAGTAACCCAACAGAAGTGCAGCTCGGTTGCAGATGGTGTCCATCTCTGTGCGGTAACCCGCACTGCTCCCCCTGGCAGTCTCATGGAGAGCTGAGTGCTTCTTTTAAATTGAAATTAATACCTGAACATGATTTTTTCCTTCTTAATTAAGCTTTCAGGATAATTTCCACCCTACCAAGGATCAGGAAATTGCTAATATGTATTATATTGACTGGATGTGGTTTCTGTAATTAGGATGCTTTAAAAATGTGGTTGTGGGTACAACTGATGGTAATGGCTTCATCTGTCATGTCCCAGCTCCGTTAGAACTTTTTAATTCTTGGATCACTGGCGCAGTGGACCAGAGAGCTTTCCTTGGTTTTATTACATCCCATCAACTGTGTTGCTTCAGAACTGGATTAGGAAAGAGGTGCCCAGAGTTGCTGGGAGCACCAGCAGTAAGACTCAGTTGTTCCCTGTCTCATTTTATATCTCTGGGCACATATTCTGAAATAAAATCACCATGTAAACAGAAATTGTAAGTTGCAATGCAGACTCTTACTGTAGGCTCCTAGAACAATTCTCTTAAAATAATCTTGGCCATGTTGATACCAAAGCTGGGATTATCAAAATGATAGTATGTAGCCTGCATGACTTGACCTCCCTTTTAAAATATTGGATGCTGGGCATGGAGAACCATGCTTATGATCCTAGCACTTACACGCTATAGGCAGAAGATTGGAAGTTCAAAGCTAGCCTTGGTTACATGAAAACCTGTCTCAGGAAGAATAAAGGCTGTAAAAACGAACGCTGCAGTGAAGTGGCTCCGCGGGTAAACACCAGCCAAGCCTTACAGCCTGAGCTCAAGCCCCAGGTCCCACGTGCTGGGGAGAGGTCCAGCTCAAACAGGTTGTCCTCTGACCTCTTCACAAGCACCACACACACACAAATATACACACAAACATACACATGCATGTACCACACACATGCAACATGCACATACATGCACATGCAAGGACACACACATGCACATAAACATGTATATGTAATACACACAGGCATATATTCATGCACAGCACACACACAAATAAATAAATAAAATGTAAAAGTAAGTTTACATATCAGACCAGGGGTGTGGCTCAGTAATCATCTGTACTTGCCTAGCATGGGAGGGGCTCTGAGTTTGATGCCCAACAATTAATAAAATATTGAAAGTAGCCTCACTGAAAGTCATGAGTAAATAGATTCAATGCTTAAGTCTGTCTTACTGTCTTACAGGAGGTGTGTTCAAAAACCTTCTTATGGACTTACACTATATTATAAGATCCAATAATAAAGGATTATTTTTCTAAGAAAAACAATTATAGATTAAAAACCAAAAGCAAATTAATCATTCCATTAAGCAGAAAACCACTCTCTGGAAGATGATCCTTTGCCAGCGTAAGAGAAATATCAGAAATAACTTCATAAATGTTTCGATTGGTCAAGAAAAGGCAGCAATTCGTTTAATCTATTTTGACTCGCTAAACAATCTAAAATTTGCATTTTCTCCTTTTGATAGTAATTACAAGCAGATATATCAAATGTGACTCTCATTTAGACTTTGGCTTGTAAGAACAAAACTTATTATCAGAGCCAATTACTGTTTTACCTACATGGCTGCACAGAAGCAGGGAGCTCAATTTTCATCTCATCAGTGATTTTGTGGTATTTATTTTATTACTATGCCCACAATGCTATACAAGAAGGAAATAGCTTATGCTATTAAAACTAAGGCTGGAATACCAGAGTCTAAGGTTGCTTCTGGAAGAACTTCTGAATTAAAAACACTAGGCAGCATGTAATGCCAGCTCCCCAGACATGGGCAGACCATAAAACAACGCGCAGCTCTCTGAGCAGTAGCTCCCACACAGAGTAATCAAAATTGAAATGCTTCACAAACAAAGTTGAGAGAAGCTATTTGCCGAGTTACAGTATCATCAGCAGAGCACTGTTCTCAACAGTGTCTGCCCCGAGTAATGTCTTCTAAAGTGGATATTGCTTAATGCCATATTCCCACTGGTAAAAGACGCCTTCCATGTAAATCTTGAGGCCAGAGAAAGGACAGACAGGAAAATAATTCAGTCACTTTTCACTCATTCTCAAACCACGGTTTTCTATATTGAAAAGAGCAACAGACAGTGAGTCCCAGTTTGAGCCACATGAGTTAAATTTCTCATCTGTAACACAGGGAATAATATCAGACTCGCAGGGTCATTTGTAAGATTCAAATGACTGATATTATATGTGGAGTATCTCATAAATTATAAAGTGCTGCTCAGGGGAGACATTGAAAGGAGAGCTTACTGGCTAAAAGGGTGGGGGAGGGTGACTGCAGTGGACTGAAATACTTCAAATGTATTCTAAAAACACGAGTTCTTAAGAGTCACCCTCCAAAATATCTAATGTGAACATTGACAAATTAAGTTGGAATTTGGAAGATAAAAAGGAGGTAAGTAAGCATTTAGCCTACTTTTTCTTTACAAGCCTATTTGGTACTCACCAAAAATGTCTAAGGAAAAGCTCTTTAGAGTTGCTAATAAACGCCGAAAGAATAGCAGAGTTCTAGAGTCACTGCAGTCCCTGCTGTAACAGGGCCGCCCAGACCAGATCAACGCTGGAGAACGTTGTAGTTTTATAGAGGGCAGACCAAGCCGATTGGAGCTGGATTTACAGATCAACCATATATCATTGAAAGAGTGAAGAAACTACAAAACCAGCCGTGAGCACTCAGGCCGGAATCCCAGCCCTCAGAGGTAGGAGGATCAGAAGTTCAAGGTCATCCTCTACTGAATAGAGCTTAGGGCCAGCCTGGGCCATGGAGGCTCTGCTGAGAGAGGAAAGGAAGGGACTTTGCCCATAGATGATGGGGACGGAGGGAAGAAGGTGAAGAGTGGCAGAAATCATGGTAGCTGGTAACGCCAGGTGACAGTTGTGTGCATTCACTATATACTAGTATCTAGTCAAAAAACAAACAAACAAACAAACAAAAAACACTTTCTTAGTAAATTTTAAAGTTAAGGTATAGTTAAAACATTTATTTTATTCTAACATCCTATTCCCAATGGCTTCCCCCCTTATCTCCCTGTGAGGGGGAGAAGGCACAACAAGCAGAACCCCCTCACACCCCAATAGGCTCAGCAGCACCAAATTTGTGCTGCTTTTACATAGCCAGACTCCAGTTCACAAAGCTGTAAGACGGCTAACGGGGTGTGTGTGTGTGTGTGTGTGTGTGTGTGTGTGTGTGTGTGTGTGTGTGTCTGTCTGTCTGTCTGTCTGTCTGCCTGTCCTGACTTCTGAGAACTGAAGAATGAGAACAAATACTTATTCAGCTTACTTTGTGCCAGAACAGGTAAGTAGGTACTGTCCCATCCAACTAACTGGTGCTTAAAACTGCAAGAGGAAGAGCATGACAGCTGCCCCCCCCCGCCCCCGCCACTGAAGGTAACTAGGCAACCGACCACCAAGCAGAAAGCCCTGCCAGTGGGGAAGTGGATCTGACTTGCCTCTGACCCCAGGTGTCTGGCCATCACTGGGACAGACAGGCTTCCTCGGGTTTGTCCTGAGTGGAGAAACTGGATCAGTCATGCAAAGATCTGGGATTCCCTGAGAAAGGAGGAACTAGTCAGGCGAGGCTGGTCTTCACAGCTGGAGGAAGCAGTTGCAGAAGCTAAGGCCGCTGGAGGCTGGCTTTCACAGCGGAGGACTTCTTCCACTGTGGTTAGAAGGAGGAGGTCATCCTTTCATTGACTGACAGTAAGGAGGAAAGATTGCTGCAAGCTGGAAAACGGGGGTGATGGTGTGTGTGAAAGTGATTTCAGTACAGAAAAACGAAAGCATTTCTGGGCTGAGTTTAGTGTCACTTGAAACCTGGAAGTCACACACGCAGTTGAAGTCAGGGCAGTCCACATCACTGTGAGATGTGGCCCAGTCACACGGGTATCCACAGAGCAGCTGAAGCCATGGGGGAGGGGATGCAGGGGGCACCACACCAGGATTTCTGGAGCAAAACAGCAGTGCTTAGTCACTGAGTCTGATGTTAAGTGGGGGAGGGTCCTCTGGTCCCTTGTTACAGAGTTCTTTAGTTGCTCAGAGAAGCCCTCAGGGACCTGGCTCCTTTCTCCTGCTGCACTGTCCCCAGAGGCTGCCCCATGCTTGTCACTGTGTACGAAGTGGTTGCTATGGCTTCAAATACCATGCTTGTTTCTATCTTAAAGCAAGGAAGCTGGAATGACAAGGAGATGTGTCATCTGTGACTGTCCCCTTCATCACACAGATGAACTGATGGCACCACTGCTCAGTCCTTCTGAGGTGAAGTGGGTCCCACTGTCACACTGCAGTGCAGGGAAGGCTGAGAATGGATGGCCTTAGACGGTGGGATGCACACGCCAGGGAAGGAGTCCTGTTAGCCCTGGGGATGGGGATGCGCACTGCGTAAAAAACAGTTTCTGCCCTAACTGTGGAGTTGAGGGGGAGTCACACAAGGTCAGTGGGTTGAAGGTCCTCATAGCAGTAAGAGTTGCTAGAAGCCTGAGATGCTCTGAGGTGATGAACTTCCTGGTTCTGACACAGCCAGGACCCCAAATTCAGAGCAGGTTTTCCACACTGCTGTAAGGACCCTGCCCCACTGTCTGCCCAATGCCTGTCTCAGGATTGCGGGTTCCCAGAACAGCCCACAGCACATAGCAGCACTGAACCCAAAACAGCTGAGGCAGAGGCTAGCATGGGATATGAGGAAAGGTACGTCCTTACCTTTGTGTCCTTAAAATCTGCTGCAGTGGTAAATATTAACTTACAGGGTGTGATGGTGAGGAAGACTGTCTGTGCAACTGTCAGGACTTTTAACTACATTTGTTTGTTTGGGGGTTACAGGGGTGTGTGGTGAAGATTGGAGGACAATTTCTGAGGAAGTCAGTTCTAGAGTATGGGTTCAGGCAATCTTAAGTCATCAGGCTTGGCGCTAGGGTCCTAATTTGCTGAGCCATCTCATCCAGCTCCCAAAACATCCCAATTTTTTATGTTTTAACAAAGCGTTGTTATGCTGCTCAAATTGGCCTTAAACTCATCTCTCTCCCTCCCTCCCTCCCACTCCCACCCCCAACACACACACAGCCTCCTAACTACTGAATAACATTGTGCACTGTTCATGTCTATACAAAGAATTCAGCCTTGGCGGGCTAATAGCGTAAGACCTATAGTATCGTGTTTTTCAGAGCCAACAAACCCTACTTCTGTCCAGTGTTTATGGAACCCAGGCTGCTACTAACTCCACGGCCCCTTGTTATTATTTTCGATTGTTAGTAGCCAGAGACCAGCAGCTCCCCGGCAAGCCGGCTGACATAGCGTTTTGAATTGGAATGCCACTTCTGAGACTTAGTTAACTACAGCAGCACACCCCACAATGAAATCTAGGCGGCAGGCAGGCAGGCAGGCAGGCAGGACTACACAATCAAGAAGGGCAATGCTGTTGAGAACCTGAGTTCAGTCTCCAGGATGAACTCATTCTCCAGTGGGAGAAGGAATGGATTTTGCCTCCCACAGTCACCCCGAGCGCCACACATGCATCCTGGCACATGTCTCCCAAACCCCACACAAAAAAGCAAGTGACTATAAAAAGTAAGTATTGCTAGGAGTTTATACCTCTGGGAAAATTGAATAAATAAAAATATGTACTTAATTGAGTGTTCTCATGGAAATGTCATTAGTGACATGTATGGGCTTACACGCCTATGGCTGAGGCCAGAAGGTAACTTCAATCCAGTAGGTGTCATGTCCCACCAGTCACAACTTAGCTACCCTGCAACTCTAACCTCTTCAAAGAATGTATGGTATCCATGTACACCAACTAAGCGTGTGTCTGCAAGTCTCCCAGGGCGGCACAGGACTCTGATGTGCCTCTCGGGCGCAGTTAGCATTACTGCACCAAGTCGGAGAGTAAGGTGGGAGAAACACCTCCCAGGCATGTGTGTTCAATTTTCAGTCTGGATTTTGTCTTTATTCAGAAACCTTTCACAGCTGTCACATTTTCTGTGCCCCCCCTCCCCGGTATTTAAGAACACAGCCTACAGTTTAAAAAGCCAATGTGCTGTGTTCTATTTTCAAGTTGTCTGATTTTCGTTCTGCTTTCCTAGTCTGCCCTACCCCAACTAGAGTGCTTCGTTAGACTGTGGGATGAGTGGCCCCTGCCTCAGTATTTTGGAGGTCAGTGGAGACCAATCACAGCACTGACGTGAACCCCTGTGCCTACTCAGTGCTCACACTGAGTCACACCTGTCAGCTCAACCTTGCCACAGCCCCTCAAGATGCATGTTGTCCTGACCCCATGTTGGACATGTAAGGAGCCAGCCCACAGAGGCAGCAAGTGACTTGGGAGGTGTAACTGGTAAGTTGGGGCCAGGATGCAAACCATGCAGTGCCCCATTCTGAGCCTGCTCTGGGTTCCAAGTGGTCTACAAACAGGTGACAGCAGAGACTTCTAAATCCTCTGCTTTAGAAGTGAAATAAATGCAACAGGAAAACCTCCCCAGACCCTGGCTTTGATAAAGAGTAGGGAACACCATCTGGGGACTCACAGGGGCAATCTGAGTATGAACTGAGATGTATTATATTCACAAGTACCGTTGACTCTATTAGGTGTGATAATGGCATTGCAAGTGGGAAAAAGCTCATTTTAAAAATGCATGCTAAAAGCATTAAAGAGGTGAAATGTCATTAGGTCTGTACTTTAAAACACTTCAGTAAAAATAGATGAAGCAAGAATGGTAAAGGTTAACAACTGTAAAATGTAAGCAGAGCAGGGGGCCATTCATATACCATTTGCATTATTATGTTATGCCACGACCTGCATTGCTTTGGGGTTGCCTAGACTGAGGCAATGAGGGAAGAAAGGAATGACAGATACACAGACATGAGGACAGAAGCTGGCATCACCTGCAATGTGTGCTCTGGTGGAGACGCACAGCGGCATCCCCGAAGCGCATGTTTGTTATATTAGCTGAGCGGAGGACGGGGCTTATCGCCACATGGCTGCTGAAAAGCCTTTATTTCTCCATACACTACTCAGACTCTTGAGTCAAGTTCAGAAGAACACGTGACCTGACTGGAGTTTTAGCTCTCCTCATACTGTACTTATTAGACTGAAATATTTGCTTCTCTTTCCACTCATGCCCTGCCATGCAGTCTTTTATTAACTCACTCTTCCTTCAGTGTCTCACTATCATTCTGGCCGATCCCACTGAGTTCCTAGACATCAGCTCTAGGGAGCTTTCTTTGAAATCAATTTCTCTTGCATCTGAGTTGGGTGCTCTTCAAACATTCTGCTAGAATTCTATATACTTTGCCCATCACAGAGTTTACACTGAATTTTATTATTGCTTCCCTACTTACCTTCTTCACTGACATTATCTCCAGAAAAACAGGTACATGGCTGTAGTACCAGTACCCAGCAGAGTGCTAAGCATATACAAGGGCCTCCAGAGACAGCTGATAAAGAAGTTGATGTCACACAACCCTCTCTCTGCTTCTCAAACAGGGGCACCCTGGCACTTAGGTGGTAGAGTGGTCTAACTATGCTAACGTCAGACACAGTCCTGAGGCACTGGGCTGTTGAGAGCTCTTGGGAAAATCCACTAGTTCTACATCGAAACATAAACAAATATATAATGAACGGCAATGAAGTTTGTCTTTCTTTTATTCTTTGGGTTTGTTTTGAAACACCTCATATAACATAGGTTAGCCTCAAACCTGCTCCTCTGACCTAGGCTGTCCTCGTTCCCCCTGCCTCCAACTGGCAATACAGGCACAGGGCATGCACCACACTTGCTGTTTGTTTTGGGGTTTGGTTGGTTGGTTTTGGCTTTAGTCAGAATCTCTTAATGAAGCTCAAGGTGGAGATTAAAAAGCAAAAGCAAAGCCTCACGTATCTTTAAGACAAAAAGGAACCACCAAAGATACATCTTATGTTCCTTAAGCTCTACAAAGTCAACTCTGAAACCTACAAGGTCACATTCCTTTGTTGTTATGGATGTGGGACAGAAAAAATTCAGACATATGCCATGTTGCAGGTTAAACTGCTTTATCTCCCAGTTCCTTATTTTTGTAACTACATATATTTTGTGAACAATTCTGTAATCACACTTTTATATAACAACTGTGAACAAGTAACATCTTTACTCAGTTAAAATACCAGCACTGGAAAGCCAAGATATAATGAGTTAGAGGCTTCCACAGTGAGACCTTGTCTAAAACTATCACCATCATCCAGTTAAAAGTTAAAAATCTATACCCAATCCAAACCCTACTTGTCTGCTTATGCACAGCACCGGATGTATCACTGCAAACAAAATCAACATCTGGGGAACACACAGGCCAGACAGTTTGGTAGTCAGCTTGGCCTCAGTGTCCCTGTGTTACAGTTTCCATTCATTACAATTGTAGCAAATATGCACAGTTGGTAAATTATGGATGGCTGGTAAATTTAGAGAAAAATGAAATGAGTATTCTAATAAGCAAGCCTGGAAACTTGATTTATCCACAGAATCTGTTATAATGGTCCATTTTTGTCAACTTAGAATCACCATGGAAACACCTATGTCCATGAGGGCGTTTCTACCTATTTGAGCGGAATGGGGAAGATCCACCCTGACAGAGGTGGCAGCAGCCTATGGGCTGGGATCTCACACTGCACACAAAAGGGAAAACTTAGCTCAGTAGCGGCACTCAGCTCTCCGCCTCCCGAGCAGACCACACAGGCCTTCCTTGCCTTTCCCCCCAGATGGGCTGTCCCTTCAGATGGTGAGACAGACTGGGGCCCTTCCTTACAGTGCTTCTGTCTGGTATTTTGTCACAGCAACAGGAAATGCTGGTAACACAGATAAGACTTCAGGTTCCAGTTTTACTCAATAATATTCATCATTGCTTCTTTACTTTTTCAAGAGGACCCCTTCAAAGAGGGAAATACCAATACAAACTTTCCTTTTTTTCAAACTGTCAATTATGGTGTAAAGCTTAAGATGGTCATATTTTTAAAAGCTTAAGAAACAATTCTTAGTTGAGTTCCTTAATTACAGTTGAGCAATTCCTAATTGTCATCTAAGCTTTGTGGCAAGAAATCAAATTCCAAACACAGCTACCCATTTAGGGAGAGAATGTATAAAAAGCAGCTGGGGCTTGCCTACTTTGAAAGGTGAAAGTTAGTGATCAAAGGTTGAGATTGCCCAGTTCGATTTTACAACTACTAAACAGCACAGGCCTTCCCACCAAGCGGGAGCCTGAGGCCTTCTGGGAACTCCACAGGGCAGGCTCTGAGCTATCATTTTTGTAAGTGCTTCATCCTCATCCTCCTCTTCCTCTTCTTCCTCCTCCTTTCTTCTCCTTGTTTGAAACAGGGTCTTTCCATGTAGCCCTGGCTGTCTTGGAACTCTCACTCTAGACCAGGCTTGCCCTGAACTCAAAGATCCACTTTCCTCCACCCCCTATTGCTGGAATTAAAGGTGTTTGCCACTAGGCAGTGCAGATAGGCATTTTAAAGCAGGTGACATCAGTATCTAGGGATAAAACATGTCCAGGGAGTCAGGCCTGGAGGAAAAGTCAGGTCAGGGTGGAAAAGATCCATACCCTCTCTCAACAGAGCTTCCCTAGTGCCAAGGAACACACTAGTGCTCTCAGCAGTCAGCACACACACATTCTGTCTGTCCTCATGCTCATTGACTAGTGCCCAAAACTCAAAGGAAAAATAAATTTCTGACCAAGGTTATATTTTCTTACAGAATAACAATAATAACTATACGTTTTACAATGGTCCAAATCTCAGGTACTTTCATTGCTTTTGTAAGTCGGAGGCCTCCAGTTTCTGGTCTTGTAAACCATCTAGATTTCTTAACAGAACACACACACACACACACACACACACACACACACACACACACACACACACACACCAAAACAAAAGAACAAATGAAAACCTAGAAATGTAACGGAAGCAGCAGCCGCTGAGCAGTAAGGAGGGTGGAAGTGTGAACTCCCTTACTCAGTGTCCGGCCTCCTTTTCATCAGGGATTTACTGTTGTCTGCTGTTCTCTTACTGATGACTTGTTTCCTCTGACTCAACTGTAAGTTCTGTGGCAGCAAAGACCTTATCTACCTTCCTCATTCCAACATGCCCTAATAATCCTTGGCAAGCATCTACAGTGTCTGAAGGGGTCTAAGGTAGCGAGCACCATGACGAGGCATGAGTGGCCTGCCCTGTGCATGCACAGGAGCTGCCTTACCCTGGGCATGAGCACACAGGAGCCGCAAGGATGCTTCATCTGGGTGTGAGCTCGCCTTGTGTAGTCTCTGTATTGCTTTCATTTACTCCGTCAACAAGTATTTATTGAGTGTCCCCTGGCATGGGACAGCAACGAACAAACCAGCATAGATAGACTCTATGCTCACTGAGCTCGTTATCTAAAAGAATGACAAACCTTAAGAAATAAAAAGCCATGCAGGTCACAAGCTAATTACGTCTGTCACAAGTGTGAGCAAGGAAAACTGCAAGACAGTGTAAGCACTTATTAAAAGGGTTCCTTCCCCATGGCGGCTGTGTATCTCTGTGTAGAATGGCAACTTTTATGATATGGACATTCAAACCCAATACAGTTGTCATAAAAAGAATATCACAGTGGGTACAAGCACACAGTTGTGGCCCTGCATTTCTAGGTTCACAATACCAACTCAGATATGCACAGGCTGTGTTCTCTTGGACAACATATCTAGCATTATGTACCTTGGTCTCTTTCCAAATAAACCAAAGGATTGTGCTGAACATTAAATATGTTGGTATTTCCAAAATAGTGAAAATTTGGTACCCAAGGAAGATGACATGATCATCTGGGGTAGTCAGTATGTTCTGCATGCTCCTATCTAGTTAGCCTGCTCTGATGCTTTTAGGAGGCGAGGCAAGTGAGCAGATTACAAGGGTGGAACCCTCAGGAATGGGATTAGTGCCAAACTAGGAAATGCGACCTCACCACATACCCAATCTGCCAGCATCTTGATTGGGCTTTGTAGCATCCATAACTATAGGAAACAGACTTCTTTTGGGTCAGTTTGTGACATTCCTTTGGATAGGGCTGAACTGACTAACACAAAGAGGGAACAGGAATTAAACTAAAACAAAACAAAACAAAAAAATACTCCCTGGAGCAAAGTCAGAGACCTCATGAGCTCTTTAAAAGTCTATACTACACTATACTAAAAAAATGCAAAGATACAAACTACCTAAGTTAAGTCAAGAAAAGATATTTTTAAATAGACCTATAACACCCAATGAGACAGAAGCAGCAGTTATAAATATCCCAATTAAAAGGGTCAGATAAATTCAGGGCAGAATTCTACCAGACATTCATATAATTAATACCAATACTCTTCAACTATTTTACAAAAAAGAAAAGTAAGGAACATTAACAGATTTCTCATCTGGGCGTGAGCTCACCTTGTGTAGTCTCTGTACCAAACTATTATTACCCTGATACCAAAGCCAAACAAAGAAGAAAAACAAGGAAAGGGAAGAAAATGTTAGGCCAAAATCTTTGATGAACACAAATGCAAAAATTGTCAACAAAATATTTATAAACCTAATTCAATAACACATCAAAAAGAATCATATCAAAATGATTATTCATCATGGTCCAGTTGGATTCATCCAAAACACACAGGATGATTCAACATACATAAATCAACACACACAGCCCACCACATAAGTGAAAAGCCAGAGACAATCATCTCATTAGATGCAGAGAAGGCCTGGAAGAAAATCCACCATCCCTTTGTGGTAAAAGTTCTGGAGAGAACAGAGATGCAGGCAACATGTCACAACATAATAAATGTAATTTACAGCAAGCCTACAACCAACCTCATGTCAAGTGGAGAGAAATTCCAAGCATTTCCACTAAGATAGTGAACAAAACAAAATGGCTTCTTTTTCTGTTCCTACTCTTAAGACAACTGGGGGAAAGGAAGAAGTCAAAGAGTCTGGATCTACAGATGCTTGGGTTCTGTTTTAAGACCTTTGAGACTGCCCCCAGGAAATTTCTACAGTTGGTAAATGCTCAGCAGAGCAGCAGGGAATGTTCCTTCTGAACTCTGGAAAAAGAAATTGTGCTTCGATTGACTTTACTTCTGTGCTATAGATACATCCGAAACAGTAACATCAAGTTATAGACACAGTCTGCAACATGCATCAGATTATCTAACTTAAAATACAATGTAATGTAAAATACACTGGAGCAGCAAGCACAGGGCTTAGATGGGTCTATACCAGGAACTTTGTGTGTGTGTGTGTGTGTGTGTGTGTGTGTGTGTGTGTGTGTGTGTGTGTATGCATGCATATATATAAAATAGCTTTAGCTTAGTATCTTTATGGGATTCCTGAGTGAGAATGTGTGGGTCTCTGATTCCTGTGCCTGATCCTTGGGACTCTTTTTCCTGTGTTAGGTTGCCTTGTCCAATAGGATGGTTTTTGCTTCATCTTATTACAGTTTATTTTGTCATGTTTTTTTAAATTGGCTTATAGGCAGGTCTGTGCAGCATTTTCTCAATTAATGATCAATAGGGGAGGGCTTGACCCACTGTGAGTGGTGCCCTTTCTGGGCTGGTGGTCCTGGATTCCACAAGAGAGCAGGCTGAGCAAGCCGCAGGGAGCGAGTCAGGGAGCAGCACCTCCATGGCCCCTGCACCAGCTGCTGCCTGTACGTTCCTGCCCCGTGTGAGCTCCTGTCCTGACTTCCTTTGGTGAGGAACAGCAGTGAGGAAGTGTGAACAGACCCTTTTCTCCCCATCAAAAATACTAGAAATTAAATGCTACCTTTAAAAGAACTAGCAGTTTTATTGGGATATAATTTATATATCAGCAGCTCCCTTTCAGAATGTGTATATCCATAATATTTAGTGTATTTACAGAGTTGTACACTGTATAACACTGAGTTATCTTCATAATCCCAAAGAAATCTCATACTCTGGCCTCCCATCCTCCTGGGGCCCATGAGGCTCCTGGAGGTTACTCCCTGCCTGGCTCAATGGGCTCCTACCTTTGCTCTTGTAAAGCCGCGTGGAAGTGAACCGTGATGTTTTCGAAGTCCCCAAAGTTTATCAGGAGCCATGGGAAAAATAAAGGATTTCTGGTCAATTACAGTTGGAATCGCCCTAAGTAAGTAAACAGAAAGAGGGGTTAAAACCTCCTGTGCTGCCTCTAGGGCCTCTCAAATCCTAATGCAAAGCAAGGCTTGCTGCTGAGACTGCCCTGCAGTCAGTGTGTCGGGAAATCCGCTGCTGGTCAGCAATGCACCAGGGCAACCTTTAGTGGTGCTGCCCTGCCTGACTAGCACAAGAGCTCCTGCTCAAATAAGCCCCAGTAGGAGGAAAGAGCTCCAGTCCTGGCTCCACCCACACAGCCACTCAACTCGAAAGCATATCTTGGTAGAGAAAAACACGTGGCACTGTATTTTGTTTAATAAAATCAGATGATGGGATAGCCGATGGTCAGTATTTTCTTTAAACGTCTGCTGTGTTAGTAGCTGGAAAGATTAACAGCCGAGCTAGTGAACGCTCTTCCTTGCTAAGCTGTGGACTGCCACAGAGCACCGTGAAAACAGTAAAATTGTACGAATGAGATGCGCCTCACACTATACTTAATTCTTCACATGTAAATGCAGGTTCAGTTTCTATAACATGACCAGCATAGTGAAAAATGAATGAAATCCAGTCACCAACACAACTTAATCTTTTGGTTTAACTCTGATGCCCACTTCTGTATACTTATCACTAAAGAGCAGCTTAAGACTTCTGGATTTTTCTCTAACACGTTAAAGACGTTGAATGTGTCATCTCCATCCTTACAAAAGGATAAGCAAAAGGCAAACCAAACACTACTTCCTGACTCCGCCAGAGGACTGCAATCACTGGGCAAAGAGCTGCTTTGAAAAAGCAAGAAGATAGGATTCAAAGACTCCTGTGACTCAAAGGGCTTGGGAGCCTGGGAATAGACACAGCACCTGTAGCCATAGGGAAGGCCCTTACACCCCGATGACGAATTGCTGGAGGCTCTCAGAGAAGAGACTCACAGTCAACATACCCACTGAAATACTCGTAGGTCTGACCTTTACTCACGTATTAGTATTGAAAGCCAGCTCTCAAGGGAAAGTATTTTACCAGGGGCTTAGTCTGACCTGGAGAAGTATAGATCCTAGGCAGATCTACCTTTCCTATCTCACCTAAGGTAAAGGGAAGCAGTGCTGAGAAAAACTTGTTAGGTGACAGCTTCGGGACACAAACCCCACCAAAAGACCTGCCTACAGGAACACAGACAACTTCCCCTGCAGCTTTCATGAACAGCCACAGAGCCCTAGGCAGATAGAGGAGGACCACAGGAGGACCCTGCAGGGGTCAGGATCTAAAATGGAGTTTCTGAGGAAACCCAGAGACAACACAGAGACAGAGATGCAGGAGGAAAGTGAATGTGCAGAGATCTGAAGTCACAGAAAACAGTAAACACTGCATAATTTCTAGCCACAGTAGCCCTTGCAGGAAAGACCTGGGTAGCCTGTTCCCACACCCAACAAAAATACAGAGGTATGCAAAAGGCAAGAAAAATAGTTTAGAGTGACATACTAAAATCCAGAAACTGATTTCCTGGTGGTGGATATTTTGCAATTATCCAGCCTGGAATAGAAAATAGCTATGATTGATAGGCTGAAGACCTTAGTAGAGAAGAGAGACAATGTGTCAGGATAGATGCAAGTGTGTCTCCTAATAACCTCAGAGGGAATCAAACAAAACACTGCACCCAAATATAAGGTAAGAGACAAACGCCTCTGATAGGTTTGCCAATAAATGCACACAAGGCAAACTCAGCAAAGTGCAGGGGTGAAAAGGGGCAAACAAAACAGCAGGATATCCAAGAGCTGCGGGACAGCCACAGATGGTGCAACGTCCACACAATGACAATATGGAAGGACAAAGGGACTTAACAGGGAGTCACAACAGCTGAGAAGGTTCTGGAATTGATAACAGCTCTGGGAATCTCAGAGAATACTGGCCCAGAGTAAGACCCAAGATTATAGTTAAGCCTATCAAATTCAAATGACATAAAGACAAAGGGAAAATCTTATAAGAGAGAAAGAACACTTCCCATGAGGAAAAAACTAGACATGGGACCAGATGGTACCTGTTTACACAAACCAGGCAAGTGAGGAGCAAGTGGGCTGAAGTCTCCAAAGCACGGAAAAGGCATATCAACCTGGGGTTCCAGAGTACCAGAACCCGGCCCCAAACTGAAGGAGAAATAATGATGCACATTGCAGTTCAGACCAAAGTTCAAAAGCCAAAATCAAAGCTCTTTGAGACTTAGATCTGTCTCAAAACAAAACAGAGAGAGAGAGAGAGAGAGAGAGAGAGAGAGAGAGAGAGAGAGAGAGAGATCCCTGAAAGGAGGATGGAAGCCAGACAGGGGCTCCCCAAGGCAGAGAGGATGGGCAGTCTCCTCCATTTTCCTCACGTCCTACAGCCCCAGCTACTCTGAAGCTTCTTCCTCTCAGCTACGTTGGTTTTGTGTGTGACGTCCACAGCTTCTTGTTGGACTTAGTGGGGATCACAGGAGAAAAACGAATCTCTGCCCCCCTCTGAGGGGGTCTCATGGTGGACTGTTGTAAACTGTATTTATGACATTATGACCCAGTCTAATTATTTATTAAACATCCTAGTGCCCCTCATATAGACTGGCAAGTACCAACACTCTTTTTCTCCTCTGTATGTATGTGTCACACACACACACACACACACACACACACACACACACACACACTGGGGTAGGGTGCAGTGACCAGGAAGAGCCCGAGACAAACAGCTGTAGTTCTGAGATTTGTGTCTTGCACAGGACAACTCAGAACAGGCTAGACCCAAGATGCTTTGCTCATGAGTGACAGCAAACCTTCCTCATCTGCACTCAGTGTCGAGAGAAACTCCTTTTCTGTCTGCCCTGGTCTTCCCCGCTACTCCTTTGTTTTCTTGTTTACTTTCCCCACTGAAATACCAGCACCATCGAGTGTAAGGCTAAGGCTGCTGACTGTGCTGGTCCAGATGGCAGTCACTCTGATGTCATGGGTGGTGCATGGCCACGAAGAGCAGTGTGAGCAGGAAGTCTAGCAGCATGTGCTGCTGCCAGCGTGGGGACCAGAGTGGATCATGCCGGGCAGTTCAGACTGCTTAGAATAAAACGGCTACTCCTGATAATGTCCTTATCTCTAGAAAGCCTTGCCCTAGTCAATCTCACTGATTAATTTGTGTAGCTACTGGCCGTTTGTACTACAATACCACCAGATTTCCCTCTTAAGTACTGGTTGCTTACAAGGAGAACCACATTTGTGAAAAGCAAGCTATGGAGTAAAACGAGAACACCAGATGGCGGCCATTTGACCTGGACTGCAGTGTGGGCCTCATCACTGGCCATCTCTATAATTTATGCCTCAGTTTCTCCATAGGGAAAATATCAACCTTATGGATTTAAAGAGAAAATATCAGTTTTTTATACCTGAAGTCCTTAGGACTGGAGAGATGTCTCAGGGGGTAAAGGTGCTTGACACACAAGCATAAGGACGAGAGTTCAAATCCCACATAAAGAGCCAGACATAGCTATGCACCACCTCTAAGCTCAGTACTGTTGAGAGCGGACAGTAGGATCACTGAAGCATGTTGGCTGCCTGCCTAGCTCCAGGGTTACTGAGAGACTCTCTCAAGGGAGCAAGGCAGAGAGTGACAGAACAGGACACTTGCAGTCTTCTTCTGGCTATGTACATATACATGTGCACACACTACACATGTGTATATATACAGCTCTACATGCACATGGAGAAACCATTAAAGGAAGTCCATTTCAACCTGTCAAGTGTTATGAAAATACTGACAGTCATGGAGAGCACGGTACAAGGAGGGGACAACTGTGGTGAGCTTGATCTAAATCACTTTCAAGGATGCTCAGTTCACAGTGCACTCTTCCCTCTTCTCTGGTGTCTCTTGCAGAGGAAAACCTCACAGACCTGAGCAAGGTTGACTCTCAGGTATGCACAGGAGCTGTATTTTCTCTGGCAAAGAGCAGCAGAGACCTGCAGTGCTTGCTGCCCCCCCCTTCAGAGGGAACTGGTGCCCCCAGGACAATTGCTGTAGCCTTCTGTTTAAGAGACACTGGGGATTCCTGCCAGCCTGACCACAAGGTGCTAGTCCTGGGGTAGAGGCATAGCTAGCTTTTCATAGCCATGGGCAACAGGAAATTTAGGACCAGGCTCTTTATCACTCAGAGGATGACCCTCCATGCCACCAAGTGCATGCTCACCCCAGGGGCTTTGAGCACAGCAGGCTCTGGCACCTCCCATGTCGACTGGGAGTCAGCCACAGAGAATCACAAACCTGTCTGAGAACCACGACCAGGCAGTAGGTAAGATGACACCAGTATGTATAAGAAAGGCATAAGAATTATATTAACATAAGAAAACAAATCAGGAATTACTGTGTACAACTGTCCTAGTTTGCCTTTGCGGTGCTGTGATGAAGTAACTTAGGGAAGGAGGGGTCTCTTTCAGCTAACAGGCCATCACTGAGGAAATTCTGGGGCAGAACCTGGAGATAAGGACTGAAAGCGGAGACCATGAAGAAACACTGTGTACTGATAGCATCCTCCCTCTGAATCTCGCTCAGACACTCTCCCTATGAAAGCTGGGACCACGTGCCCAGGGGTGGTCATCACGCACAGCGGGCCAGGCCTCCCCGCATCAGTCAGCAATTGAGACAAATCCCCATAGGCATGAGCATAGGCCAATCTGATCCTATCAGTCTCTCCCGGTAGAGACTCCCTCCTCCCAGGCAATCCGAGGTTGTGTCAGGATGACCATAACAACCAACACAGCCACTTAAAGTTCTTCTAACAGCTCCTTTGCTCTCAGGTAGATAATCATGGTTTGTCCTGCACTTGACCCCAGAGGCTATCATGCACAGACTTGGCTCCAAGTCTGGTGCGGTCTGCCGAAGACGACACACGAAGTGGGCTGCAAAGCCCAGAATTGTGTAAAGAAGTATTCCGAGTATTTTTTTAGCACTTGACTGTGATCTACCCCACCATATCTCGAGCTACATCCCACTGCAGCACCATACACTCACAGGTAGGATCACGGGAAGCTCGCTCGTAGGAATCCTAGGCAGGCTTCCTACCCTCCTGAGAGGAAGACAAGTGATTACACAATTGAACAGAAGGCAAAAGAGAACATCCAGGACCACATGTGGATGCCAACTCCATGCCCTGGTCCAGATCTTCTTCCACTCTTCTAGACCCTAATAAGGGACAGGGCATGCCTTGGCAAGAGAGGAGGACCAGATAAGAGGTGTCTCCCCAGAAATGTTCTACTCCATATGCTACCAGTTAGCTCTTTTCAGCCCTCAACCTTTCATCGGAGACAAGAGACAAGGAGACAGCTCCAGACAGCAGAGCTCACCCATTGGATTATTTAACTAGAGCTGATGACTGTTGGCCACACCCTCCACTCTGAGACTTATCAGATGTCTGTGTCTGTTTGATACCTTGGCACACATTTAGTCTGCCGACTACTGGCCTGACTCTCATCTGAGCTGGCCTCTCACTGTGTGTTCTGATTTCAAACTAAGGCTCAATAGCCTGGAGGGTAGAGTGACTCCGAATGTTTTCTTCTCCAAAAACCCTTCTTCGTTTTTTCTCTATGGATTCATTTTCAAAGATAAGTAGATCAGCCAATCTGCCAGTCATAATTTAACCTACTTACAAGTGACAGTCCTAAACTTAAAAATTAAGTCTACAAATGAAGGCCTGAAAGATGGCTCAGTGGGTAAAGGTACTTGTCACCAAGCCTGATGACCTAAATCTGATCCCCACAATTTACACAGTGAAAGGTGATGAGAAGTGAGTCCTTTAGGTTGCCCTCAGACGACTTCCACATATAGTGTGGCACACATGCACACACACACACACACACACACACACACACACACGTGCACACACACACAAATACACACAAATAAATGTTTTTAAAATATATATTTTTAAAAAAGATTAAAAATGTCTGACAACGAGGGTTTCATCAGTATGGGCTGGCACATTTTATCTCATTGACTTGTGTAATTCATTTGTCTGTTTATCTTTAATCAGATTTACAAGGATTTCTTTTAAGAATGTAAACAGACTGAAAACTACTGCAAGCATTATTACATTATTATTATTATTATTATTACTCCATTGCATTAGAGTCAGAAGACTGGGTTCTCTGAGAGTTCCCTGTAAAATTCTTGGCCATGTGATTGACCTGGTGCAACTTAGTCAGTCTTAGATCTTTGTCTATAAAATGGGGATAATGACTTACCCTGTGTGATTGTAGGGCTGATTTAGAGGCAGCACACATCAAGGTGCTTTGTGAAGCTTTCTACACTAACCACACATGTGTGTCCTGTTTCTGGCTCTGTGTTTTCCAGGCTCCTTTCATAGTCAGCATACAGCCTGGTCTACTCACTTAACCTTGGCTTCTCTACCCAACCTCAACACTGCCGGTACAACCCAGTGCCTCCTGCATCATCTCCTCCAAACCCAGACTCCTCCGCAGTAAGAATCTCCAAGTTCAGCTTTGGTTGTGGACACAGCAGACCTGGCAGCCCAGTATGCAGCTCCAGCTGGAAGGCTGTCAAGTGTAGTTACTGTAAGTAACGAGCACCCTTGGTCACCGGGTAGGCGAGGTGTTTGTCAGCCTGTTTTCTCTACCTCCTCTACGGAGAAGAATTACTACACTTATGGCTGTGATTTTGAGCTCAGTATTTCAGAGGCCTCCAGACAGACTACAGATTGTGACAAAAGGCATGGAATCTCTCATTTGTACAGAATGGACTCATGACAAATTCAGAAAATCAAAAATTCCAGTTAAAGTGTTTCAGCCTAGAAAAAGATGGAAAAATATCGTAGGGTTCTCCAGGGCCCGGAAACTGCACTGCTGCAGGAGTCAGAAGTATAAACGGATGTCTGCATTGTGGGAAAGACACAATGAACATACTTAACTAGAATATGCACCCTCCCTCAAATTCATAAGAATATCCTCCAGTGAATGAGAACTGAGAGCGTTAAATAAATTCACACAAATTTCGAGTTTCAAGGCACACGCCCAGCCCTTGAAACTGCCAAGATCTCACACAGAAGACAGCAGTGGCTGCCACCTGCCTCAAGGGCACAGGGGAACTTCAGTGGCGTCTGAAGCCCATGGAACAGGGGGCTGAGTCCTGACACCGCACATCCTAAGATCACAAAATGTAGTTACTGAAATTGAGCTGAAAGTTACTGAAAGTTCATTAAAATTAGCTTTAAATCCAGTTGTTTCCAATGAGAAGAGAGAGAGGAGGAGGAAGAGAAAGAGGAGGAAGAGGAGGGAGAAGAGAAGGAGGCCCCAGCTCTTTGTTCCACAAGTCGATTTTGCTTTGCTAATATGTTAGATCCACACAACTCCTCTACCCTTTCATCGGCCCAGACCCAAGTCTTGGGGCCACTGAGTCTTTCTCATCTTACCTCTGTCTAATCTCAAGTGCACTGAGGGGCTGCTCAAATGCTTCCAATATAAGTTTCCCTTTCAGTCTCCCTCCCAAGGATCTTCACTAAGGTCTAAACATCTCAGTTTAGAAGCTGTGTTGCAAGGCCAAGGTCTGTGGCTGAGTGATGGAGCTTGCACATCTAAAGCATGGTTAGCAACAGCAGCTGTGCAATACCTGCTTGCTACATAAACAAGTGACAGAGAAGTGACTGGGTGGGGAACTGCTGGTGATCCAGCCGCTGTCTACAGTTGTTTCCAGAGTCAGCTTTACAAAGAACCACTTCCATTGAGTCACGCACTGACACAAAAGCCATCACATCAGTGATTCTATATATAAGAAAATGGGCTTAGACTCAACTCTTGCCTAGTCTGTCCCCCTCTCCCCACCCACCCCCACCCCACCCCACCCCCATCCAGCTTAGCTAGCGTGTCCCCCTGCTGAACAGACCTTCAGTGGCCACTCTCTATGTGGCTTTCATTTGGGCTATGTTATTCTCCCCAGAAGACAGAAGAAGCTCCCTTTCCTTCAGTAGGTCTGAGTCCATGAACTGCTTTACCCCAGACTATGTACCCTAGCCCCGAGCAACCTCGGCGTGCTCCCATCTGCTCTACTGAGTCGCCATTTAACCAGGTGCTGTCGGGTACTGTAATTCTCACCACGTTGGATTCTTTGCTCTAAATGTAGATTCTTTTAAATCCCACAGAGCACTGGCCACAGTGTATCCCAGTGTACAAGTTCCTGTAAGCCTCAGAATGAATTAGATATGGGCTGATAAGACAGTCTTGATCAGGACAAAAAGGAGAACAAGTTTTTAGATTCAAACACCCAGACATAAGTGGAAATTTGGAGCGTCAGTGTATTGTTACAGCAAAGAATTATGGGTGAAGCCAGATATGGTTGCTCACCCTTGAAATCCAATACTGGGGGGTCTGAGGCAGGAGGATCACTGTCACTGAAGCCATTCTGATGGTGACAACATATTCTTGTACCATGTTGTCCACCATTTGGCCAGCCCCAGGCCTGTTCTGCTTTCAGACGCTCCCAGATGGAATACATTTTCTTCTATTCCTCAGGATGAGAGCCTCACAGTTACATGCCAAGGAAGGACCCAGAAGGCAAATGGAGAACGTGTGCCTGAGGGTGGGAATAGAACCTCACCCATCTCTCCTGAGGCTGCTTTCCCAGCTCCAAGCCAAGCCTTAAAGGGACTGTTCTAGCCAGCACTTAGCTTGTGAGAGACCCTGAGGCAGAGGCTCTTAGCAAGACTGTGCCTATCTATACTCGTGACAACAAACTATGAGGTAATTAACTTTGCTCTCTAAGATATTAACTTGGATAGTCTGCTATAAAACAGTAATAATTACCACCTGGGTGCTGAGGATGAAATTGTGGTGAATTTGGAGTAGCCTGAGAGGGCAGATGCTAATGGACATGAGCTGGGGAAACGTGGAGGACAGGGCAGGGTCACCTCTGCAAAGGGTGATAGATATCTGTACCACCACCTTCATGGAGGGGGACATTGGGAGAGCGGTGTCAATGCAAAGCACAAAGCAGAGCCACAAGATTGAAGACCAGTTACCCAGCTTAGTCTGTATTCTCTTACTAGGAGGCCCATGGCCGGGCAAGAGCATTTCTTTTCAATTTAGTTAGAATTCAATTAATCATCTCTTAGGGTATATTACATAATCAATCAAACTATATTATTTTTTTTGCTTACTATGAATACCAAAATTACTTTTAAGATTTATTTTATATGAATGGATTATATTTTATATGTATGGATTATATGTGCTCTGTGTGTGTGTGTGTTTATGTATACACATGTATGCATGAACATGCATTCTATACACTGTGTGTATTGGGGGACAGAGGTGTGCCTGCAGAGGCCAGAAGAGGGTGACAAATCTCCTGGAGCTGGAGTCACTGGAGGTTCTGAACCATCCACTGTGGATGCTAGGAACTGAACCCGGGTCCCCTAGAAAGGCAGTGTGCACTCTCAGCCTCTGATCCATCTCCCCAGTCCCCAAATTACGTTAGTAATAAAGCACATATGGAAGTACAAAACTATAAACAAAGTGCCAGGTATCTAAACACTGTAAAACCCAACCCATTCTCACTGAAATATCACCTTGGAGAATTTTAACTATTTCTCGCCAAAAAGCAATACAATCCAGGATCCCAAACAATGGCCCTGCCGTCGGGCGGTAGGCCTGAAGTAGCCTGCAAGCAGGTGTCCCTGAATCCCACATTCTGACACTAACTTCAGGCATTTTTGCCTAAGAGATGAAGGTCCTTGGTGTTACTTGCTCTGGGCTCTAACTGGCTGTTTTACTTACCATTTGGAATTGATAGGGGAGTCTAAGCTCTTCACAGGAGTCATTATCACCTCCTGGTTTACAATTCCGAGATACCTCTCAATGTGAATCTGTTACAGAAAAAGCAAAGCTTAGGCCATGATGGTGGGTGTGAGCTACTCAGCTAATTTACTTCATTTCCTTAGGTCAATACTTTGAATTGTGTAATTAACCCCCCCACACCAAATGCATAGAACACTATGTGTTATTATATGCCTAAGATAGCATTAGGCATCACAAGGCCAAATTACTTCAAATGTCCCCCAGATTATAATGAACAATTGAGTGTCAATGTTTGATTGACCTGCAGCCCTCAATACAACTGAAACTGCACAAAGTCAGTAAAGGGCTTGGCTATGTAGGTCTGACCCAGCAACTCCTACACGGGATAAGTCTTTCTTCTACTTGAGCAGCAGTCTGAGGAAACGTCTGGTGGCCACCCTAAACCCAGCTCTGCTAAGGAACCTGTGTGGGCTGCCAATCCCTTTTCCTCTTTTCAGTATTTTACTTACTGTCCAAAGCTTTACTTACCTTTAACCCCGTTTCAGTTCTTTGAATTGCTGTCTCAAGATTTTGAATGTCTAGAGGGTCTCTTGTCTCCTCAGCTGAGAATTGAATTAATTTCTCCTTTAACTGATGAAGGTCCCCGTGGACCTAAATGCAAAAAAAAATATATGTATATTTAAGTATACATTGTCTACCTGTTGCAAGTTCTTGTTGTTTTTTGACACGTGCTTTTATGCAGTCTTGGGTAGCCTTGGATTTTTCGCTAAGTAGTCAAGGATGACCTTAAACCTTCTTATACTGCTCCCTCTGCCTGTGGAAACTGCAGTCACAGGGTGCACCACACACAGACTTTTATGCAGTGCTGGAGATGGGATCCAGGCTGGGCAAGCACTCTAGCAACTGAACCACATCCCCACCCTGTAGTTACTGACTGAACAGGGCCCACAGTGGGCTTGGGTTGCTAGACACACGTGGCTTTATGGTATTCATCAAAAAGGGCTGCCTCGGTGGCTTTAAGGCAATCTGAACTAAGAAGATTATTGTCTCGGAGTTTGAACAAGAATGCTTCTGTACCGTTTGTGTGTACTGCTACTAGAAACAGATACAAGATGGCGGTGCAGCCTGGATGACTCCTGCTGCCTCAGTGGGTAAAGCTGACGAACATGTCTGAGCCAGACGCTGATTTCTACAGACTGGTTAAGGTTTAAAAACAAAAACCAGGGACTTTCCAGCAAAAGGGGGCTCTCGAGAAAGTGTACCTTTCAAGGTACAACAAACGTGGCCACGGGGCCAGGTGGCTTTCCCTCCGAGCTGGTTCTGTCACACACTGCTCTGAGGAGGCAGCTGCGTAGATGTGCCTTTCATTTTGTTTTGCTTAGTGAGGAGTGGAACTAATCCATGAGGAGAAGGGAGCAGCACATGCCATTGCTTTAACGTACCCCTCTAGTGTATGCTTCCCTTAGAAATGGTGAGCATGCTTCTGTCTGGCACCCTTAGGATCAAATGGGCATTGTGATGCGAGGAAGCGCTGACTCCCCGCCCGTCAGAAACCGAACCAGATAAATGAAGATGGCACTGATTATCGCATGGGCTGCTGCCACAAGGAAAACACTTTGTTAGGCTAATGCATAACCCAGACACCTGTTTCAGACACAGTCACATGAACAGCAATCTGCAGACTGGGTTGCTAAAGGCACTTTGAAATGTCTACCTGTGCTCTGGTAGGATAACTGGACTCACATTGGTCCAGCCTTTATTATTGCTTACTTGGGGATGTTCCCATGCAACCAAGTGCCATATTCAAGTGGCAGAATTTGCATATTTTCACTGATGGGCATTAAAGTCTGGCTGACACATTTGATTATTTGTACTCTGCTCAAATCATTATATAGAACCTCGAGGGCTCACAGACTGATACCTGAGCACACTTCCTGCTTGCCTGGGCCAGTGATGGAGAGGTGTGTCTCTGATTCTTTTGTCCAAATCACTGCAGCAAACCTGACAGTGTCTACTGTGTGCAGTGTAAGGGGCAGCTCAAAGGGTCCATACACTTTGGTTCCTCCTAGGAGTGAACTGGCTCTCTCCTCCCTTTTTGTGGCTCCATGGACCTTTGTGCAATAATGTCTTTCAGCCGTGTGAGGGAGTGAGACTGAGCTGGATTATTCACCAGGGTACCAAAGGTTTTAGTTTTCCTCCATCTTCCCTTGTGTGGACAACAACACTCCTTCATGGAGTTGTGAGAAAACATGCAACAGGCCCAGTGCATAGGAAGAACTCAACCGATGGCGGCTGCACACGGCTCCCAGCACTAACTCAAAGCTTTCGGTTTCCACATATATTATTCAAACTTTCAGCACCTCCTCTAGTTTCTTCGCCGGAGTAGAACGGTTTCCCTACTCTTTGGGATTGGTAAATGAAAGTGAGGTAATGGGCATAAAAACCGGAGCGGTGCAGACTTGGTCGCCAGATGCATGTAAGCGGAATCCTGCCTGGCCTTGGAAAAGGTCCAGAAGCTCCTAGGGGCTTAATGTTCTCACCTGGAAAACAGCTACTTCAGAATGCGGGTCAGAAATGATGTGTGATGTGTTGTGTACAGGCTGGCCACAGAGGAGGATGTGCGGCCTCCGCTCCACGCACTGAAAGCCCTGGCGGAACTCACTGTATGTAACTTGCTGATACTCCACTGTATCACTGAACAGAGCTGCTCGATTCCTCTTTCTCAAGAGCAGCCTTTGGCTCTTGCCAGGTGTATTTTCCTTTCTCTCTTAAGAAGCCCCTGTTATATGCCTACATTAGAGATGAGAAGCGTGGGAAATGTCACACCAGATCTGGCAGGAGATGAGATGAAATTCTGTTTCTGTTCTTTCTTCAGTTACATCCAATCTCCCATACTGAAATTTTACAGGTCACCCATTATCTTTATGAACATCAAAACATTACTTACCACACATTTTCTGCTTAGAAATGATTATTGTTTTGACAGTCTGGGGACAGAGTCATTACTAATAGAAACCCTTGAAAGGTTTAATGCAGCAAAGATTTGCTGTAGATCCTGAAAAATCCATGAGACCAGACGCCACAGAATCATTGGCAACACCAAATTCCACTTTGTTCACCTCTGCTCAGCACAAAGTTGGCAGATTCATCCTCTCTTAGAGCTCCTCTTGACCTTGTTCATTTTCGTACTGTATGTGCCTAACAAGTCACACACAGGGACTGGTGAGCAAGCAAGAGCCAGACAAAATGTCAAACTGCCGATTGGCTTTAGTGTTTCCAGGCTATGTGCTAAGGTACATCGGTTGGACTTTTGTAATATAATTTCCAAAACTAATTTAAAGACCAGGCATCCTTCATTATAGGAACAGACATTAAATATACTCAGAAACAAAGACACATGTGCACAGACCGACACACATGACCTGCTTAAGGATAAATACCCAGTTGATGTTACTACTTTTATCAAATTATATGTTTGTATTTGGCTTTCTTTTATAGACTGAGGCCTAATCTCTCCTAACATGATTGTTAAGACTCTACGGGATAGGCCAGAGCTCCCAGCAGAGCCTGGCTCTCCCATATACTGGCTATATGATGACTCTCATTACTCTACTTCACTAATCTGACTAGTTGAGGAAAAATTCAGCTAAAATTGTAAAAAAAAAAAAAAAAAACAAAAAGAAATCCCAATTATAGGTCTGAAAGATAAAGAAGGTGTAATTGTAGAATGTTGCCAAAAAGAACTCCATGAAGATGCAGTTCTCTTGATCCGGGATCTGACATGAGAAAGAATACTGACAACTGGAACTATTCTAGAAAAAGCAAACATTTAGCTTCCCTGGCAAGTTACCCAGATAGTTTGAGGACAGTGGTATATAATACCCAGGTATTACTTGAGTCTCACTTTGCACCTGAGTATTTCAGATCTAGTCTCAAAGTACCAACTGACTTACTTTGCTCCCTGCTACTGTGAAGAACACCATGACCAAAAACAACTTGGGGAGAGAAGGGTGAGTTTCATTTCACAGCTCACAGTCCATCAAGGAGGGAAGCCAGGGCAGGAGTGCAAGGTAGGAACTCCCTGGCTTATGCTCACCCTGCTTCCTTATACAACCCAGGGCCATCTGCCTGGGGGTGGTACCATACACAGTGGGCTGGGCTCTCCTGCATCAGTCAGCAATCCCATAAACATCACAGACATGCCTATAGGCCAATCTGATGGAGGCAGTCCCATAGGTGAGACTCCACGGATAACTCTGGACTCTGTCAAGTTGACAGCTGAAGCTGCCTAGAACTCCATCTAAGGATCCATTCCACTCATAGAAAAGCATCTCTAGCTATGTTAAATGTTAGTCTAGCTCTAACCACTTGTTTTTAACGTTTGAAAATTTGACCGTCATGGAATCCTTCTGTAAAAACCAAACTATAGGATTTTACAAGTGAATGTCCAGTTTCTAACAGATCGTTATCTATTCATGCATTTTACATGTGCATGCCAAAGAAGAGTCGCAGCCTGTAGATGAAGGATGCCCAGGCCTCTGTGCAGAATAAAGGAAAACTGTCGCCATTCCTCCTTGTCCTCTAACTCTTGCTCACTTTTCCCTGATTCACAAGTTCTGTTACACCACGAGCATGAGTTCCTTTGGCTGGCTCTATTAAATGGTACCGTAAGCTCTGTGGTGTGAAATCAGCCTGCACTTCCGTTAAATCCCAATGCTAATCCAGCAGAGGGGATGTTTCTTTAACCCGTTGGTGCTTGTGCCCCATGACTATACCAGCTTAGCCATGTTACCTGAACCAATGTCAGGGAGTCTGTGCAGATGCTGTGGAAGTAGATGCCATTCTAACAGGCCATGCAGTAAACACTCACAGATAGGATGAACAATAGCACCAGCCCACGAGGAAACTTACTAGGTGACATAATCTAAGTCCTAGAGTTCTAATTAAGATGACCCAAGGACACTGCCCTGAGGTGTTCACAGGTACCACTGTCTTCTCTTTCGGATAGTAATTCTTCTCTAATTTGATTCAAAATTAAAATTGAGGTTGACAATTTTAACATTATATCATTTGAAACAATCTTAAAAATCGATAGTGGTTTTATATTCCATGCCCATTAGTGTAGAATTAGATAATTATGAATCATTTGTTGGCAATAGCTATTTTAATACACTGGTGTAGAAAAGGATTTGAATGCCCAGGAGCAAAAGGAGTCACGGGGAAACAGGGACGATGGGTTGAAAGGCTTGAGAACTTGTAGGATTTACCAAATATCTCTCACTATTCTAAGTGCTTGTTGCATGTATTTTAATTAATTTGACCTTGCAACAAGACTAGTCTTAATACTTTCATGTTTCGGAAACTAAGCAAAGCTAAGCATTGCAGGTAAGCCCTTACATACAGAAAGTGCTGACTCCTATGGTCAGGTCACTGTGGGGAAGAACTGGCTGATCGCAGGACTGGGGGAAGTCTCCACTAGTGTTCTGGTTGTTTCGTGTCATGAAAAAGGGGCTCTGTGTAGAGAAAAACTAACAGTACTCAAAGAGAGGTCTGGCCTTTGGCTACTCAGAGTTGAGCTCTAAGCCTCTGGAATGTCCTGCCTGACAGAAGTATCTGGATGCTTTGGCCACAAGAGAGTCTACCAGCAAACAATTCATTTACAGTGGGGTTTTGAGCTGCCCTGTGTCAGTTGTGACATTCGGAGGAAAGGGAGTCTTTACAAAGTCAGCCTCGAGGGCCATGCGAGTTTGAGCTGCAATCAGACTCGGAATAGGAAAAGCTCAGGTAAGTGTCTCTAGTTGGCCAAATTCTGAATGGTGTCACATATATATGCCTGGAAGGAGCTGTGATACCCACTGACTCACAAAAGTAGCTCAACTCTAACTTCCGTGTGCCTTGCTCACAAACAAAATGAGGGTGTCACAGGCCTGATAGGCTATCCAGCTCGACTGACATGAGGGTTGTTCTAGAGATTCACAACCTTGCAATTGGCGTCAGTGAGGACATTGGCAGGGACCGTCCTCGCTGATGTTATAGTTTGGCTAAATTCACCACAGGGGAAATTGTTGAGAATGGTACAAGGAAAGATTTAGGTCCAATTCATAACAGGAATGTCTATGAAACTAGTGGGTTTAGGTACTTGAGTTTTGAAAAAGGTGTATTAGGATGTGTCTTCTAAAGGAAGAGCTTTCAGGACATTACCTCAAGCCTTTGTCAAAAGGAGTTAAATACGAGTTAGAAGTTATGGTAAACTTCTTAAAGTGAGAACATCTTAAAGTGACCATATCTAAACATGAAAAAAAAAAAACCTTAGCTATTTCAGAAAAATCTGTGTTTAACTGTCACAAACTGTATTACACTGGACAAGGCAAGACTTTGAGAGCTTTCTCCCTAGATTATAAAAAAAAGTATTTCTCCAAGTTTTCATTTTTATATTGTTTTGTAATCCAAGTCATCTCAAATATATGTTTGGGTGTGTGTTCCCAAGCAAGCAGTGACTGTTTGAGAAGCACAGGTTCCATAGTTCACCGCCTTTTAAGGATGAGTCTGTTGCTCCTCCACACCCCCAAGCCATGGACTTTAAACATTTCATAATATATTTTTAAACTGAATTCTTTTTTAAACTGATTTTTTTTTTCGGAGCTGAGGACCGAACCCATGGCCTTGCGCTTGCTAGGCATACCCTCTACCACTGAGCTAAATCCCCAACCCCCATAATATATTTTTAAATGGTGCCTTGAGCACCTCAGCCTGGTAGTCTAGATTTATAATCCCAGCTACACAGGAGGTTGAGGCAGGAGGATCACAAGTTCCAGGCCTGCCTAGATTGTGGAGGGGGCTCCACGACGGTCAGTGACCATCTGGTGGTCACAAAGTAAAAGGAACTCTGATGATGCTGAAAGGAAAATTATACAGATTTAAGGTCCTAGGGCGCGCCATCCTGAGACTCGAGCTAGGATCTTTCATTTGGGGGCTCGTCCGGGATCTTCGCGACCACCCCAGACTCCAAAGACCCCTTGGAGGTGAGTTGGATGTTTGTCTGAGTGTTTCTGTGTGAGCGGCGCCGCATTTGTCAGTCTGTGTCTGTCTCTATTTTGGTTCCACTGTGTGTTCGTGTGTGTCTCAGTACCGGTCTGTGTTAAAAGAGTGGATGTGGAATCCCACTCAGTGTTGCCTCCTAAGAGTGGATGTGGAATCCCACTCTGTAGGAGAGGAGAGTGGATGTGGAATCCCACTCTGTGCAGCTGCCTTTGTGATTCGTAAGGATCCTCTGGCTGCGGAAGGGGGGATGCCCAGAGCCCCTGGAAGACGTTCCACTGGCGGAGAACAGTCCGGAAAGCCCGGCTGTGGGCAGTCAGGAGGACCTGACTGTGGTTTTCTGGAACAAAGGAGATGGAGTGCTCCTTTTACCTAGGCAGGAGCGGACGAAAAATCCCACTCCGTCGGACGTCGCGTTTGGCTGCCTATTTAAGTATGGGGCGGACAAGTGTGCTTGGACTTGTTAGTGTCTGTTGTCTGTATTCTGTTTCTGTGTTTGGTGTTCTTTTTCTTTGCCATGGGGCAGACTGTGATAACCCCTTTGTCTTTGATGGTGGACCATTGGATGGATGTTAGGGCAAGAGGACACTCTGGAATTCTGTTGGGAGGTAGAATCAGATGGTCCGTCTCATCCCAGAAGCAGCTAAGGTTAAGCTGCAGTTTGGGCCAGGTACTGAAGGTACCAGGCATCTGTGGAAATTGGTTATAGGATGCTTTGTCTTGGTCTTGTTTGTCTGGTTTGTTTTCTGTGGTATTGTCGAGTGTCTTTTTGGCTTTTGTTTCGTTTTTGAATTTGGACTGACGACTGTGTTTGAAATCTTGGACTGACGACTGTTTAAAATCATGAAACTGTTTGCTTTGTTCGTCAAAGAGTTTTACTTGGTCCTCTTGGTGCTTAAGTTAAAAGTTAAAAATAATTTGCTTGAGAGAAATTGTTTTCTGCCAGGAGTTTTATCTTTCTCTCTTGAGCCTCCTCCCCAAGGAGAGATGCCCCAGGTTGGGGGGCAGAGAAGCCCCTAAAATAGTTTCAAAAAGAATCTACAACAAACTGTGAAAAACTTTGTTTTGCTGGTCAAAATTTAGAATTCAGGCTTTGGCTGTGGCCAAGGTCAGGATTAATGTTTTCTTTTCCATGGGCCTATAGCCCACTGAGACAGTTTGGTAAAGGGTTGCTACTAAAGTCCTGATAGCCCCAGGTGAACTGGTTACAATTCTTTTGTCAGCTGCTTAGTATCTAGCACCCAGGTTCTAACCATCTCTCCATCCTTTTGTTATTAGTTCTTACTAGAAGCCTAGTGTCATTTGGAGGCTGGTTCTCTTGAGAGGCAAAGCCACCAAGCTGACACTGAAGAGAGGTACTCCTTAAGGGAAAATCTAAGTCCAGAGAGATAGTCGGTAATAGATCGGCTGCCCCTCTGCTTGCCTTTCTGTTTCATAGACAAACTTGTGCTTATTTTTTACAATGGCCTTTTGTCAAAAAGGCCTCCTGGATTTAACTGTGTGACTAAATGCTTTATTTGTCCTCTTCAGTGGATCTCTATTCTCTAGATTCCCTTCTTGTTTTCTCACCATCCCACTTGAGATGCTTGTTAGTAACTGTTACAGGTCTTCTTTACCACTGAGGAAAGACAGAATCCTACTAGAGGCCAGAAAGAATGTTCCAGACATGTATGGAAGGCCCTCACTCCTGACTGTTGACTTCAATACCCCTGAAGGTAGGGAGTGCTCCGGGTCTGCCCCCAGGCTCCAAGGGTGGGTCTCCTAGGGGCTGGAAAATGCCCCACCAATCTGGCTAAGATAAGGAAAGGATATGAAGAGAAAGTTACAGAAATTTGAAGGGTTAAGCTAAGTTGCTGAGAGTTAATATAAGTTGTAGAGAAAGTAAGGTTGAAAGAGAAAAGAAGGTAAAAAGAGCAGGAAGCTAGGGAAAAAGAGACAAAAAGAAGAGGAAGCTAGAGAGCTAAAGAGAGATAAAAGACAAGAGAGGAACATATACTGGCCACAGTAGTTAGGGAACCTAGGAAGATAGTACCTGGCAACAGAAGAGAATTCCTGGCTAAAGATCAGTGTGCCTAATGCAAAGAAAAAGGACACTGGGTCAGGGACTGCCCCAGAAAGAACAAGAGGGGCCACTGGAGAGCCTCTCGGTCCTAGAGTGCTGGCTATGTACAAAGATAGAAGGGAAGCCCGCCAAGTTGTTTTGTGGATACAGGGACCCAATGCTCTGTGCTTCTATGCTCCAGTGGGCCAGTATCCAAAGACCTTGGGTACAGGGGGCTACTGGCAACAAACAATACTTATGGACTGCCCGAAGAACAGTGGACCTTGGCGTGGGCCGGGTAACCCACTAGTTCATGGTCATCCCTGACTGCCCCTATCCCTTGCTCATGAGAAATTTGCTCTCCAAAATGACTTGTGTGGGCTAAAATGGCTGGGTGCGGCCATGTGTATGCATATCTGCAGACTGTGTACGTGGGGCTTAAGACCTGTCTCAGTACACCAGTACTGGGACCCGTCTTAGTTTTGCTTCTGCTTCTGATTATAGGTCCATGTGTGTTAAAGAAACTAGTTAATAGGTTTGACTCCTACAAAAAGATAGAGACGCTCAACAAGGTTGGTTCACTCAGTCTCCCTGGATGACTACCCTACTCTCTGCTATAGCTGGGCCACTACTAATAATTTTCTTGGTTTTAGTTTTTGGACCCTGCATGACAAACAGGTTAATTGCTTTTGTTAAAAATTGAGTGGGTGCTGTGCGGTTGATGGTTCTGAGACAACAGTACCAGTCAGTTAGGACAACTGGTGAGACCAAATACGAGATTTGATATCAAAATTCTAAGATTAGAATTACTTAGTAGAAGAAGAGGGGAACGAAAGGAAAATTATACAGATTTAAGGTTTAAAAATATAAAATTAAAAGAGTAAGTTTCTAAACACTGTCCAGGCTGGGCGGGGCCTGCCCTACAGCCAAGACTGACAGGCCATAAAGATACAGACGGGCACCTCCCCCAGCTTACACAGAGTCACACCTTAACCAGGTGTCTTTCAAACCCTGATAAGCCCCTAGACTCTAAAATCCTGTACGCCCCAGTCAGCACGTACTCTTCTGCTGTGTTGTCTGTTTGAATGAGCCAATCACTTATAGCCGCGCCAAAAATTAGCCAATTGTGTGTAACCGCCAAACCCCCTAGCCTTCCCTATATAAACCCCTGACTTTTGAGCTTCGGGGTCGACACCTCTGTCTCCTTCACAGGATATGTGTCGACCCGGAGATCCCTGTAATAGATCTCTGTAATAAACCTCACCTTGCTTATTACATCAAAATGGTCTCTCTGTGTCTGGGGTCCGCGATTTCCCGAGACTTTAGAAAGGGTCTCTCTTCGGGGATCTTTCATTTGGGGGCTCATCCAGGATCGGTGTTTCCTAGGGCGCGCCATCCTGAGACTCGAGCTAGGATCTTTCAATGCAACCTAGTGGTGGAGCATTTGCTCGGCGCTCGCCTAGCATGTTCTGGGTTCAACCCCCAGAACATAATGCCCTAAAGTGTAGGTGTTTCCTGCTATGTAGCCGAGAATGAATGGTGGTGCTTAGGGAGCACAGGTTTCGGGGTTCGAGGGGAGGTTTGTGCGGCCGCCAGCCCGGCCTCTTTCCCACCTGGATTAGGATGGATCCAATGGGGTCGTTGAGCTCCTGGGCCTGCGCCATGACTGAGGCAGGCAGAAGGCGCTTGGCTCCGGAGGTATGGCCTCCTCCGGAGCGCTTCTAGAAGGTGCAGGCACCAGTCACTATAGCAACGCGGCGCGCGGAACCGGCGTGCTCCACAGGAGGAGCGGAAGGGGGAGCTGAGGGCCAGCTCGCGCCTCGGCTACCCAGAGCGCGGCCCCGCCCAGAGCGCGTGCCCGGAGCGTCTCCCCCGCGCGCCGGCCTCAGTGGTGCGGCCCAAGGCGGAAGCGGCGCCGGCGCGGAACCCGCTCTGCCGCAGCGATGGCTGCCGGTGTTCCTTGTGCGCTGGTCACCAGCTGCTCCGCCACCTTCACCGGGGACCGGCTGGTGCAACGTAAGTAACCGGGCTCCTGGGCCGGGCTGCAAGGCCCGGTTCGGAGCCCGGGGCTCAGGGCCGGTGACCTCTCCCGGGCACTACCGGAGCTGGGCCTCAGGCTCTGGCTGCTCCGCAGGTGTCCGCGCCCCGCGCTCAACCCTCTTCCTGTGTAAAGTGAGGCCAGTCTCCGACCTGCTGCTTCAGGGGTGGTGGCGAGCACCCCCTAACATGATACCCAAGGCCCCGGAAATTGTGCCCTTAGACGAATGTAAGGCGCTGGAGTTGTGGTGTTGTGTTTGAGGGTTATGTCCCTGCTGCTGGGGTAGTGTTACCTCTTGTGAACTGAAGTGCTCAGAAAAAAAGATGCACGTGCGTTAGTGTTCTGCAGGGTGATCGACCGACCAGAACGCCTGTGGTTGTGGAGAGCTGGAATTTTTCTAACTATAGCCAGATTCTTTAGTCTCCTTCTTAGCAGTTTGTTACCCACCTCCGTGTCTGACCTAATATCCTTGTAACTATCGGGTAAAATCCTTTTGGGAATAGGCAAACAGACCCCTAGCTTCCATCAACCCAAAGGCTAAATTTTATCAGATGGTATCTGAGGCCTACAGCAGAGGTTTCCCGATGTACTGCAGTCCTCCTACCTGACCTATGGCTTTGTTGTTCTCCTAAAAACATTATGAAATTGTTATTACTATGTTGGAACATTTGATTTGAGGCAGCCCTGATTCTTGTTCCCTGTTCATGATCACTCTTATTTGGCTCCAGAATAAATGCTTACTCTTCTAGAAATGAGAGCTGTGGGCATTCTTGACTCCCCTTGGTACACATGTGTGTGTGTGAGATGCATATATACACATACATACATACTCGTGTGCACCCTCACCTGCAGTTAGATTTCCTGTGCTCCTCCTGCAGTGCAGGTCTCCACCAGAATGAGTTTGAGGTGTTACTGCATCCAGTGCTTTTGCTTCTGGACCCTAAGCATGGCTATGAAATTCAAGGTTTTTTTTTCTTTCTTTGTGTGCATACACAAGTGTGTGCTCTGTTTTTCAATACCATTGTCCTGTGCATACTAAGCATGGCACTCTACCTCTGAGAGAAACCCCAGTCCCCCCACCCCAAAACGAGCTCTGAAATATAGTTCAGAGAGACTCGTGAGATAGAGTTAAGGAGCCAGGTCACTGACCAGTTCTGTGACTCACTGACTGTGGGCACGTGACTTAACCTCTGCCCTTCATGTTCCTACATATGGTCTGAGGATTATATTTCACCACAGGCCAGCATGTGGCAAGCATCGGATAAGTGGTTGGCATTGTTATAACTGCCTATCACCTGTTTAACCCAGCCTTGCTGATCCTTAAAGGGGGCACATGAACAGGTGTTTGGAGAGACCGTGGATGCTGGCTTGCATATGTGTCGTAACTGAAGAGCATCATACGGTTTGTAATTATTTGTTACACCTGTCGACAAAATCAGGCACGCTGCCCTTCCAGCACAAATATTCTATAATTTGCTTATCGTGACCACATGGGAAGTTCCTTGCTAGGGCAAAAGCTTAATTACAGCACTTACAAATGAGAACCAAACTCTCCACCCTCCTCTTACTTCCCCTAAGCAGTACCCCCTCCCCGCCCCCGCCAGGTCTCTCATCTTTGCCCCTTCTACTTCATGTTGAATTATTAAAATTTAGCATATGGGGAAAAATGTTAGCTAATATTTCATTCTTTCTTTCTTTCTTTTTTTCTTTTCTTTTTCTTTTTTGCAGTTTCCCTGGGCCCCTGCACAGTTTCTGTATAATTCTACTTCATACGTAGGTTTTAGCCTGGGATGTGTGTGTGTTTTGTTGGTGATAGATCCCAGGGTCTTGTGCATGTTAAGCAAGTGCTCTACTGCTGAGTCACAGCCTCATCCCCTATGCTGATATTTATTTTTAGCATTAAGTCAGAAGGTACTTTCTATTGTACATCCATATAGTGAATATACCAGAGGTTTCTCAAGGTGTTTATCTGTTATGTCATTTGACTTTTTATAAAATGTATATTCATTTAAATTCCCACTAGTGATAGACGAATGATCTTTCAAAGGCAGGTTCAGGAATATTATATATTCTGATAACTATGGTGCTCTGTCTTCCTCTCATCCCCCAACAAGGTCTTGCTATGTCTCCTAGGCCAGCTCTGTACTTGTAGTCCAAGTGTTGAGCCCACCATGCCTGACCCTGTCCTGTTTCTCAAAGATCAGAACTGGTAAATGTGGTTGATCATGGCCTTGAAAGAGCTGGTTGATCACCGATAGCCAGCAAATGGTGACATTCTCCCTTTCTTCTTCAGTAGAGACTCTGAACATTATTGGAGGGTGAGGTTCTATGAAGTAGCCCATTTTGTTTCTGTATGCAAAGTGCCTTAGGAAACTAATTCTTGTTAGAATTAGGTGCCACTCATTAGTGCTCCACCAGTCAGCAAGAGAAGAGCAGAGCAGCCAGCAGATGATTTAAATAAGTAAATCGTGAAGAGGGCTGGTCAGTCCTTCCTTCCAAGGTCATAGGGACGGGGCCGAAGATGGCATTAAAGACTGAGTTACAGTATTCAGGGAATGAATTTAATTTGGGGATGAAAGATGGAGACCATCATGAAAAGTAACTGTAGTCTAGGTGGGACCCAGGTTTTGGATTGACTAGAATGTGCTCTGAGGGGAAGGTTGCCTTGGTCTGGAAGAGGAATCCTGTTTCTGTCATCGGTCTTTCTGTATCTGATCTGCTTTACTGCTCTTGATAACAGTGGAAAGTATCTTGTAATCAAATATCAAGTTTGTTAGAAGTTCACTTTAAGAATCAGTAGGCCTTGACTGTGGATAAAGTATCCACATGGACTTTGTCAAAAACTTGTCACTCTAAGACTTACTTGTAGTATTCCCAGTTAGATAGATACATAGCCAAGGGGGACCTTCTTGGCATTATATACAAACACACATAGACACATACATACATATAGTAAGTTTTTATTTGTTTGTGAGAGTCAGAGGACAACTCGTGGGAGTTGGCTCTCATTCCAGCCACATGCATTCCTGAGACTGAGCTCACGTTGTCTGGCCTGACTGCTCTGTTGCCTTCTGAGCTGTCTCACGGGTCTCACAGTGTAGGCCGTTGTAAGCTCAGCTTGCTGTAGGAGCTCATGCAAGGTACTGCATGATGCTTGAGAGTACCTATGCTTCAGGCCAGAGTTCTTCCTGCCTGGAGTATGTTTTGTGAACATACTTTTCATTCTAGAAAAGGTGTATTCTGGTAAGTGTTTATTAAACATAGAGCTAGTGTCTGTTCTAGCTACTGCCACTATAATGACCTAAGGTACTATTCCCACCTCAAGAGGCATGTAGTAAAAATGTGCGCTCTACCTGTGAAAATTATAAAACGTTAAGAGCTAGCATCTCATTCCTCTAGAAGGAACTTAGAAGAACCCCTGGAGAATGGTGTGGTTTTAAACTATGTGACGCCATCCCAGCAGCCGTGGTTCAGCAGCCTCGTTTCCATATCTGGACAAGCTGCCAGAACATCTGCAGCAAAATTCTTTCAGTTAGTACCATGCAGAGACTTAGAGAGACTGTAATAGTACTGTGTGTGTAGAGCTCTTCCCACGAGGGTTCCTAGATTTGTGTGTGTCTGAGTACGTGCGATTACACTACCAGGGAAGCCAGACGGGAGCGTTGGATGTTGGGTCCTTCTAAGCTAGAGTTACAAGTAGTTGGGAGCTACCACGTGGGTCCTGAGGACTGAATTCAGGTCCTCTGGAAGATCAGGAAGTGCTCCTAACTTCTAAATCATCTTTCTAGGCGCCCTCAACTGTGTTTTTTAAAAAAATAAAATTTACTTTAGTCCTAAACACAATAGGATAGGGTATTTCCATTTTTATGGTGAAGAAACCAGTTTGGAAATACAAGGTTTAATTTACCCAGAGTGCTCAGGTACTAACTGCTGCTGTGTGTGTTCATGGTCAAGTCTTAGCCCAGAGGAAGGGAGAGCTGAGATGTTTCGTAGGCAGAACTACTGCTTAAGGTGGCTGCTTTGGGGTATGAAGTGATAGGAGGAATTAAGACTTACAAATACTTTTAAATATGCTTTCATTGCTGTCTGGATGGTTGAAGATTTACTTAGGAATGGAAAGGTGGGGAATCTGCCTAGAGGATGTATATTACATTGAAATAGAGCATTAGTTAACAGAAGAAGTATGTGCAATGTATTGACTATACATTAAATGACCATTTGTGCTTTAAGTCTAACAATTTTTGGGTTTTTCTTTTTCTCAGTTAATTAAATTTAAGGCAGAGACATTGCCTGTCAGGCAGTTCACTGTATAGGATTAATATGAGTAGGTCATATATTTGTTAATATTAACAGGACATCCCATCGGGTTGAGGATTCCGTGTATCAGTAATTCTTCCTTCCGTGTTTGGTAGTATAGCACTTCTTGACTCTGAGTTTCCTTTTTTGAACAAGGGCTCACAGTGTAGCTCTGACTGGCCTGAAACTCATTATCTAGACTAAGCCATTCTCAAACTCACAGAGATCCACTGGCCTCTGCCTCCTGAGTGCTGGGATTAAAGGCATGTCACCATGCCTAGCAATTTTGGCATTCTTAGCCTAGATTATTTTATATTTAAGAACCAAGCCTTATTTTGAGATTTCAACAGACATCTAACCTGTTGACTTGAACATTTTCCTGTCATGTTGTCCAACTCCTCCCTCCCCTCCACACCACCGAGGTACAGTAGATTGAAGGCCTTGTGCATCTTACAGAAGCTGTCTACTGATGAGCTACAACAAGCCCAGGGAGAAAACTATTCTCTGGTCCTCGGGTTTCTAAAACAGTAGGAACAGGAAAGCTCAATGTTTTGATGGACAGGCTTGGCCATGGAGATTCTCACAGCAAGTATTTCTAACATCACCTCTTGGCAAAACAAGAGCTCTCAGCAAGATTAGCGTTTCTCATCTACCAGATCCAAGCTCAGCAAAGGCCCCTCGGTCACTGAGAGGACGCTCCCTTTTCAGGGGTGGGATCCGCTGTTTGAGTCATAACTTGTGGTTTTCCTACAGCTTCTGGAGAGAATCTGAGTGGAGCCTTTGGTCTGCTCTGGAGCTGTATTTTGTTCAGTATCGCTTCCAAGTCTTCATTTTCTTCAGCAGATGAAGAGATGAGGGCCAGCAAGATCTGCCACAAGTCCCCAGAGCTGTCACCACAGCCGCTAAGAACAGTGGTGTGCCATGGAAATTAGGGCAGAAACTGGATTGTTCTTCATCATGATACTTCTTAATACATTTAATTTTTCCAGCTAACATTAGGACTTGAGATTTTTATGTTTCTTACAAGAGAGATGTTGTCCTTAGAGTAAGGAGTGAAACTTAGGGATAAACCTATTATCCTCAGACCGGATGGGCCTCCCAGGCAAGGAGCACACTGTGTTCTAGTGCATAATTAAAGCCCAGTGAGGCTGAGCTTCTCCAAAGCCATTTACTCATAAAAGTTGGGTCCCGAAGATTTAATCCATCTTTTCTGTTCTTATAAAACATGATTTAACATTTTGGCAACCAGAACTGCACATTGTCAAAATGGAGACAGGAGAAATGGCAGATTATTTTACCACAAAAGCAAGAACTTTGACAGTTCTTCGAATACGTTTACACCCCTGCTGCAGGGTCTCTGGGACCTTCGGTGGGAAATGTATTGAGTCAGTCGGATGGTAAATGAAAATGTCTCGGGAGGTTTTGCTGTTGCTTCCTTACCTGTAGAGCAGAGCGCCTGACCCCATGTGGAGGAGGTGCAGAGCAGTCTTTCGTCAGTGGTGTTGTGCAGGACCATTTGTAACACAGCCCACGGTGTTGTGTCCTGGAAGGTTGGAGCCTGTCTAGACTGAGCCTTTAATTTCTGATGTGTCTAGCTGCTGGCTTTTGTGCAGCACACGGTGGTCATGTGATTTTAACAACTTGGTGCCTTTCACCCGTTTAGTCCCTGCAATAGCAGTATTCAGTGACTAATCAAACGATATAAAATCACTTTATAAGGTTAAGTCTAAAGGTTTTTGGAAACTTTTCTGGCAAGAATGACAGTCTGGATATCTGCAGCTTACCTGAGAAGCCAGGTCAAGGCAGCCCTGGGCAGCTGTGAAAAGCTCAGAAACTAATGACCAGCTTTGGGTCTAGTGTTCTCTGCACAGGCCTGACTGCTGGTTCCGACCTGAGGCTTCCGTCAGCAACAGCCTGTCCAGGGGAGGAGAGTGTGCAGCCATTGGGTCAGCGGCAGCATAGAGGTGCTAGCAGGGCAGGGTCATGCTTCTGTCTGAGTTCTTCAGGAGCGTTCATGGGGGAAATCTGCCCACTGATTTGTAGCCTCTTTTTAGTCGTCTGGCTTTAAGTAAGTCAACTTTACTCCAGAAATATTTACGGTTATCTTTACATGGGCCACCTAGAGCCTACAGTCACCTACATTGTTAGCAGAATGAGAGCATTATTTCATGGAATAGGTTTTATCTAGTCTTCTCACTAAAAGTATTCAAGGGTTATTTTGAGGCATGTAGAATTAGTTACCAAGTACTGTTTATGGATAGTATTTAAAGAAGCATGCAGTAGAGTAAGCGGATGGGAACAAGGGGAAACCTTTGTACCTGGAGTGAGGGTTCTGTGAGAACACACACCAGCTCAGCCTTGTAGGGTTTTTATTTTGTTCATGAGTAGCGCTGGATCGCTCTGTTAGGGCTTCTTTCCTCCCAGCATCCACTCTGTTGCCTTTCTGGACTGGGCACCTCTGTCATTTTGGGCTGTGTTGCTGGACAAGCATTCCTGGCCTCTGTGCACTAGATGCCAGTGCCATTTCCCAACTGTGACAACCAAAAAAGAAAGTCTCCCGGTGTCCACACAAGTCAGTATGCTACAAGACCATGTCCTCCTGGAGAATCACTGCTTTGGATGTAATTAAAATTAATTTTGAGTGTATAAAAGCGATGAGGAGCTGGAGAAGAGATTCACCTCTAAAAGCACTCGCTGGCTGCCCTTGCTGAGGACGTGGGTTTGGTTCCCACTGCCATCGGTTTGCTCTGCCCCTAACTCCAGTTTAGGGGATCTTACCACCTTCTGCCCTCCAAGGGCGCTGCACACTTGCGCTCATACAGATGAGCAGGCGCATGCATAAACACATAAATAAAAATAGAGTTTTTAAGGGGATGGAATTCAGAGGTGTTTCCTTTTTCTGTAAAGTCTGGGAGGGGTTGTCTCTGAATAGTCTAATAGTCTTTGCACACAGCATGCAAATTTTAAGGCTGATGGATCCTGCTTCATTCTCATAAAACATATTGCCATATTATCTCCCACTTCCTGCTGTCAGCTTCTTTATATTCTTGTGTGTTTGTGCCATTGCATTGTGAGGTCTTGTAAAGGCAAGCAGAGACCACATGTGTGCATATGGGGGCGTGCTAACACACACACACACACACACACACACACACACACACACACACACACACACACAATTATTTTAAGATGAGGCAGTGGTGACCAATTCCAGATGACTGCTGGGAGAAAGTAAACTGGAAGAAAAGGGGGTGGGGGGACTGGATTGGATTTCCTCTGCTTCAAGTTTTAAAACTTTCCACTGTGATATAAAAAGTCCATGAGTATGTGGAAATATGGGTTTAGATTGGCCAGGAGGTATGGAGTGCTAAAAGCAAAGAGAATTTCTGCTGCTGTTTAGAGCGGCAGTGCTAGCAGTCCAGGCCTCCCTCAGCATCTCCACAGGGCTCCCAGACTGACCTGTCCTAGCCCCCCAAACCAAAGGTTCCCTATGCTTGTGCCAAGAGGCTGCAGGATGGCTACTCGGGGAATTCCAGATAGGAATTTGCTGGCATTTGTCAGTGGTGTCACAGACCTGGCATTCTGGATTTAACAGCTAGGATCCTTGGCACATAGCACCATGATCATGTGGTGTGTATATTTTTTTTCCCCAGTTGCAGCATCAGACAGCATGCCGCCCCCAGAAGACATTCTCTCAGAGTTTTGGCCCTGTGGTTGTACCAGTTGTAACAACAGAGGCATGCAGGCCATTTTACCTGCCCGATGATGGAAACCCTGGGTCTCATGCTTCTTCCCAAACGCGTCTCAGTGGTTCTCTTCTTTCATAATGGCTGTTTTCCCCCTTCGGCTGACGTCAGACTCTGCTGCCTCCTGTAATTTTCCTAATTGCTTTCTCTTCTGCCTCAACAATGGAAAAGAAAACTTTTGAGACGTCATATTTTACAAGGTGGTCAGGCTGGAAAAGGAAGCCGTCCCAGAGCAGCCCAAAGGAGACTTTCCTCATAAGAGCTGCATGTGCTCCAACCACAAGTCAGGAGTTTGTGGCACAGAGAAAACTGGGTTGGGACTTGGGGAATGAGCATTTGTTAAAAATTAAATTTTATTTTTATGTGTATGGTGTTCTACATCTATGCACCACATTTGTGCCTGCTGCCTGTGGAGACCAAAAGAGAGCATCAGATCTCATGGAACTGTGGAGTTGCAGGTATTGTGAGCTACCATGTGGGTGCTGGGAATTGTCCTTTCAAACAGCAACCAGTCCTCTTAACCACTAAGCTATGCCTCTACCCCATGGGAATGAACATTCATCCCAGCCTCCTGTGTTCACTCCCTGCCCCTTCTTGCACATTTCAGTCTTGAAGCCACAACAGGAGCTTTGTCTCTGTTGGAGGTGCGCTCTGACCAGGCCCTGGCCAGAACTCAGATGCAGGGCTGTAGTGGCTCACTTCCAGTGGTCTCTGCTTCCTTGGTGCTAGGTGCACCAAGGGAAGGAGGAGGCACCTTGGCTCAGCAGGAAAGAGGAGCCCATGCCAGACTCTTGGGGCTGGAGTGGGAGACACTGATGCCTGCCAGGAAGGCAGCTTCAGTTTGTAGAATAAACACTGACCTAAGGAGGTGGCTAAGTTGGTAAATTGCTTCTCTAGCTTGACTAGGCCCTGGGTTCCACCCCTAGCACATCATAAACCTGATGTATGCCACATCCTGCACTAGGGAGGTGCAGGCAGGAGGATCAGACGCTCAAGAAAACTGCGATCTCAGAACAGTGCCGGTTTCTGGAAGGATTGTCCTGATTTGCAGTGTCAAGTGTCACTTCTCTCAAGCCATGGAAAATACAATAAATGGCCATAAAATCTGTTGATATTTAGTGTTTCTTATGCCACTACAGAGGCATGGATAATTCCGGGTACTGTGTCATCATTGGGATGCATTTTTTGTTGTTATTTTGGGCTGAAAATGTCTAGGTAAAAAGAGGCCAGGTTTGTTCATGTACATATATGTATGTAAACAGTATGTGTGGTGTTTGGAGAATGCACCTTGAACTTCAGTCTGCTTCCTAGTGAGTGCCAAGAGGCTCACCTCTTACTGATTCTGAAGTGCACCTTACTATACACTACAGCTTCACTTTCCTCTGATTGCTTGCCGAATTGGCCTGCTGTCCTAGGTGAGGGCAGAAAGCCCATGTAGAAGACGACAGAGATGCTGGGTCACTCCGCTGACCATGCACGCAGCCTCTGTTGCAAAGCTTTACTCTTTCTTTTAAACACCAGTGGGGCTGTAGGGGAAATAAGCTCCCCAAGTGAGAAAGTAAGAGGAAGGTGAGGGTAGCTGGAGACTCCTGGCTACTGAGGAACAGGTTCTCGGTAGGGGCTGCTGTTGGTACTTGCACATATAACTGGGTGAGTGTGGGCTGGATTTGCTGCTGGACCTGGAGTGACACATTAATTTTTTACACCACAATGAACTATTTTAAGGTGTGAATCCAAGTGTGTAATAACAGACCTAGTAATCAATCACCTACTGTTTGTCTCTTAAAAAGTTAGGTATTACAGCTCCACCAGGCGGCCGCCAGCAGCGTGGATGAGAACTGGAGGGCTGGAGGGCACAGCTGCTCTGGGAATTCATTTGTACAGAGAAGAGCTGAGCACATCCACACGCGGTGTAATGAAAGGCCGAGAAGGGAGCGTGTCTCGGACCGTGCACACATAAGCAGACTCACAACCATAGTACACCTCAGATGCCGTGAGCAGTGTGTGAATGGTTTCGCTGTCCTGCTGGTTCATGGAATGGTCCTCTCATTCTGCTGTTCCTGTTGGTCCTGAGGAGACAGTGGCGTCCAAGGGTGTGTTAGGGCTTGTGGCTATACTCCTGAGTGGTGTAACTCCAAGCCCAGGTCCAATGGAGTGCCAGCGTCTCAAGGAAGCAGGAAAGGATGCACTCGCTAATCTGGCTTCAGCTTTAGGCTCTGCTCCATACCTGGTCTCCCGTTTCTACACTGTATTGACAGTAGGAACTGGAATGAGGCAGTCTTCATCCTTCTTCCCCTACTTCATACTTGGCACAGATAAGATAGAGCTCATGCCCAGCCTAACTGGGCAATCTGACTAGGTAGCACACGCCAAACCAAAAAAGTGCCGCTAAGTGGATTGGGGTGTGCATTTGTTTGAGGCACTTCAAAGAGTAAAACAAAACAACCCAGGCAGCTACTAAATCACCAGAAAGTAAAATTCATTTTGGTTTTTGGTTCTATTCCCATCTGACTTTACCACAGAAAGAAATAAATATGTCACCCCATCCCCCTTTGTTTTTGTTTATTTACTTATCTTAAAAAGCTTTATTAACATACAATCTGTGCAGCATACAGTTTGCCCGACTAAAGTGTACCATCCGGTGCTTCTTAGTGTGTGCAACCCCTTAGCAGACCCAGATGTTCACGGCTGCAGTTAGCATGTACTTGCAATTTAATTGATTGTATTTTGTCATTGAAGACACGGATTTGGAAAAACCATAACCCCAAATTGATTCCAGCTTTTAAGTACAGGACTTAGGCAAGCCACGGGGCTTAGTCCATTTGGTTTCCTCTTTGCCTCTTAAAAGTCTGCTGTTTGTATTTCTTCTCCTTTAAAAAACAGCCAGTTCATTATTTTAAATTAGCCAAGAATGAGGACTCATTTCATGTTGGCTCCTCCCACCCTTTCCAAGCCTGTCTCTCTGTTTTGTGACATCTGCTGGCTTGGGCTGCCTTCCTCCGCGTGCTGCTGACAAGATGGGATCTGTGTTGGCTGAGCGATGTGAGGCTACTGTTAGCTTAGAGCATTAACTCGGACTGTGAGGTGGACTTGGAGCTAGAGTTGGTTTTTTTTGTTTTTGTTTTTGTTTTTGTTTGGTTTTTTGTTTTTGTTTTTTTGTTTTTGTTTTTGTTCTTTTTTTCTTTTTTTTTTCCGGAGCTGGGGACCGAACCCAGGGCCTTGCGCTTGCTAGGCAAGAGCTCTACCACTGAGCCGAATCCCCAACCCCATAGAGTTGGTTTTTTTGTTTGCTTGTTTTCTCTGTGAGAAATTGATGTGAAAACCAAGTCTTTGATTTTAACAGCTCCTCTGTTCTGTTGCATACCTACCTGGGCTGTCATGGTGTGCGGAACAGTGTAGCTGGTTGCTAGGAAGTTAAAACTAAATAAAGGATTGTAACTGAAAGTGAAAGTGAGGCAGAATTTCCAGTTAAAGAAGTCAAGGGTCAGTTTCAGACATGGACACAGATCTATTCCTTTAAGAGGAATGACTGACTGCTTTGGGCAAAAATCTCAAGGCAAGGACTGGAGAAATAGCTCAGTACGTAAAGTTCTTGCTGGGCGTACAAGGAGTTCAAAGACCAGCACCCACTGCTGGGTGTGGCCACACACCAGGCACGGTTTAGGCATGGTTGCAGGTGCACTCATAGCATCAGGAGAGTCGCAGGGGCCTCCTGCACACTGGTATAGCCCAAGGTTTGATGAGAGACCCTGTTTCAAGGGAATAAGGTGGAGAGCGATAGATGTGTTCACCAGTCTCTGTGTATGCACAGTGTACACAGCCGCACACCCTAGTGCACATAGAGCACACTCGTTCTTCACCTCTGAATGAGGTGAAGGTGGCGGGGATGGTGTGGGTGTGGAAGTTGGGTAAGAATCATTTCAGTCAGCTTTCCCAGTTCTAAATGTTGTGTGGTGCAGGGACCAGTGCATTCCTACGGCTCTGTGACCATAGTTCTGCGTGTTCGCCCAGCGGTGATTCATGCTCTGTAGTGAAATTTTCCTACCTGCACAGCACATAAATTTTTGAAAGATTTAGTTATAATGGAAAACATTTAATTTGCTTTGATATGTTTTTAAATTTGCCAGTGGTGTTTCTGTCAAATAAGGATTTGGATGGTTTTCAAAGACTGAACAAGAATGGATATAAATAGAACTGGGACCATTTATCAGTATCTATTATTTTGTTTCATTAACTGAATTAATGTCTAAGCATTTAGCCCAAGGAATATATGCAGCTCTATTTTATTAATGGCTTAGCCTTAATCCGCTCATCCTCTTAGCGTGCAGTAAGTGCAGAGTAGTTAGGAATTTCTGCAGTCATCTACTTCCCACGGAGGACTTACACGGTAAAATTAATATGCCCTCATCCTTCCTTTTCTCTTTGCTCTTTCCTGGGTATTTATCAAGGCAGCTTCCACCCCACCTCCTACCCCCACGACTGTCTAAACTAGAGCTAATGAATTTTGTGTTCTGAAAAAGGGTGCAGCCAGTGGTACAGCACTTGACAAGTACTGGTAGGTCCTGCAGCCCTGCAGATCAGAAAAAAGGAGGAAAGCCATGATGTAAATAAGGTCTCCGTTGCCTTTGTAATGATTATTAGGGAAGAAACCCTCCTAGTAATCGCAGGCTCTTTAGACTCATTGTTCACTAGGCAGCAGCAGAGGCTCTGGCTCAGTCTGGTCATCTCACCGAATAAACTGGCTAGTGTGTCAGTCTGGGCCTTCCGTGAGACACTGCGTTGTTTATTAGATATCCTTGGAACAGAAGATGCTGTTGTGGAAGCGACTTCCGGCGATGCTGTGAGGTTTTACCCCTGGACCATCGATAACAAGTACTACTCTGCAGAGGTCAACCTGTGTGTGGTGCCAAGCAAGTGCCGGGTCACTGCCGAGATCGCAGAGGCAGTCCAGGCGTTTGTAGTTTACTTTGATAGCACACAGGTAAGCGCTTGTCTCTGTGACACCTGCAGTCAGACATTTTCACACGCTTCCTGCCTCTCCTCTGCTTGCTCGTTCTTCAATGTGTCTTTGTTTTTGTTTCTGCCCCTGTAGAAATCAGGTCTTGACAGCGTCTCCTCGTGGCTTCCTCTGGCAGAAACATGGCTGCCTGAGGTGATGATCCTGGTCTGTGATAGAGTGTGTGAAGATGGTAAGACCTTCCTGCAGATTACCTTCCCGGAAAGACAGGTCCACTGTGTCCTCCGCTCACCGTGTGCCTCTCTGGAGACCCTACAGTGGTCCCGTTGGTTGTTTTCAGCAGACTTTGAGGCTGACATGATTTTCATCCTGCAGCTTTATTTTTGATGCCTTTAGAGTGCCATTGACCTTGGGGGGATGTTGAGGTCTGGGAAGGTGCTGAAGGTCAGTCATGTTTTACCATATGGTTACTTGACATTCTTTTGCATGCTGTTCTAGGAATAAACCGACAACAGGCTCAAGAGTGGTGCATCAAACATGGCTTTGAGCTGGTGGAGCTCTGCCCAGAGGAGCTACCTGAGGAGGACGGTGAGTGCTCCCCATCTGGAGGGAGTGGGGCGAGTGGCTGAGGTCTAAGATTCTGCTCTAACCAAGGGTGATCCCAGTGAGAGCCCACAAATCCTCATTTCTCCAGCAGTTTGAAGAGCTTTGAGCAGACCCATTGCCATGATCCTCCCAGCACGGGCGTAGTTTGCTCGGTGGGTTCCACTGCCCATTTTAGAAGTTTTGAGAACACACATGTGTACTTAAATGGATGAAGTAAGAGATAGCTGCTGAAAACCACTGTTATCACCCTGTTTCTCCACTGCCAGCCGAGGGTGGCGAGACCTGTGTGTGTATGTGGACTTTATGTTCCTCTTTTTAAATTCTTAGTGAGCTAAGGCTGAATTTCCAGAAACTTCAGGAAGCATGCCAGACCTGTTGACACCCAAGCCAAAAACAGACCCCTAGCCTCCCACTCCCCTCCCCCAGGCAGCTGTGCGTTGCCTGCCTTCTGTCTGCAGCCATCTGGACCTTCCGTTTCTTTTTCTTTCTTTTCTTGGTAAAATTTATTTTTTATTTTATGTGTTTGAATGTTGGGCTGTATATATGTCTGTGCACTGTGCATGTGACGGTGCACAACGAGGCTGGAAGAGGGCGTCAGATCCCCTGGAACTGGAGTTACAGATGGTTGTGAGGTACCACGTTGATACTGGAAATTATACTCCAGTCCTTTGAAGGAGCAGCCAGTGCTCTTAACGGCTGAGCCATCTTTCCAGCCCATTTTTTCTTTGGGGGTAAGGGCTATTAAAAAAAAGAAAAGAATTTTTTAAAAGTTGTCTATATATTTATGTATATGTACGTGCATACTTATATGTAGGCACCTCCAAGGCCAGAAGAGGGCATCCATCCCTGGAACTGCAGTGAGCCGTCTGACACGGGAGCAGCAAGCACTCTTTTTTTTTTTTTTCAAATTGTATTTTATGTATTTACATTTCAAATCTTTCTCCTTTCCCCCCTTTCCCATAATCCCTCCCCACTCCCCCTGCGTCTATGAGTATGCTCCCACTTCTACCCACCCACTCCAGTTTCAATGCCTGGCATTACCCTACATTGGGGAAATGAGCCCTCACAGGACAAGGGTTGCCACCCTCTGTTACATATGTGGCTGGAGTCATGGGTCCCTCCATGTGTACTCATTGATTAGTGGTTTAGTACCTGGGAGCGCTGGGGTATCTGGTTGATATTGTTGTTCTTCTATGGAGTTGCAAACCCCTTCAGCTCCTTCAGTCTTTTCTCTAACTCTTCCATTGGAGTCCCCTTGTTCAGTCCAATGGTTAGCTGCAACCATCCTCATCTGTATCAGTAGGGCTCTGGCAGAGCCTCTCAGGAGACACCCATATCAGGCTCCTGTCAGCAAGCACCTCTTGGCATCAGCAATAGTGACTGGGTTTGGTGGTTGCATATGGGTTGGATGCCCAGGTTGAGCAGTCTCTGAATAACCTTTCCTTTAGTCCTTGCTCCACTGTTTGTCCCTGTATTTCCTCCCGTGAGTATTTTGCTCTCTAAGAAGGAATGAAGCATCTACATTTTGGTCTTCCTTTTTCTTGGGCTTCATATGATCTGTGAATTTTTTCTTAGGTATTTCACGCTTTTTGGGCTAATATTCATTTATCAGTGAGGCAGCATGCACTCTTTAAACACTGGGCCATCTTTCCAGCCCCAAGATTACTGTTTTTAGTGCTATCCTGTGATTGTTTAATAAGAACTTGCATTTTCTGGAGATTGTGAGTGGATTCCATGGGTGAGGTGATGGAAATAGCTTGATCACAAAACTCCCTTCAGTCCTGACCATTCTCATAGGAGCTCTGAGCCCTGTGTTTGCTTCATTCGTTTATTTCTATACATAATGCATTATGAAGCAACAGCTAAATAAACAAGATAATTAAACCCAGTTACTTAAAAGCGTGGTTTCAGGTACGTATAGGCATATGTATCAATGTGTAGATATATCCGGGTGTGTATACAGATCGGTGTTTCTTTCCCTGGCAGATGACTTCCCTGAATCTACAGGCGTAAAGCGGATTATACAAGCATTGAATGCCAATGTCTGGTCCAATGTCGTGATGAAGAATGGTGAGTAACTAGACACCGTTGCTTTTACTCCGTAACATGTTTTAAATTTTCTGGATATATGTAGAACCATTAGGAGTCTATGGAATTTTTGTTCCAATTCTCAAGTCTTCAGTTGAAGGAAGAGAGTTGGGATGTTTAATGTGTGTTGAGTAGGTAATTCAGCAAGCATGTGAATGTTACAGTAGGCCTCTGTGATGGTTTGTATGTGCTTGGCCCAGGGAGTGGCACTATTAGGTGTGGCCTTGTTGGAGTAGGTGTGTCACTGTGGGCGTGGGCTTAAGACCCTCACCCTAGCTGCCTGGAATTGAGTATTCCACTAGCAGCCTCCAGATGAAGATGTAGCACTCTCAGCTCTGCCTGCACCATGCCTGCCTGAATGCTGCCATGCTACCACCTTGATGATGATGGACTGAACCTCTGAACCTGTGAGCCAACCCCAATTAAATGTTGTCCTTGTAAGACTTGCCTTGGTCATGGTGTCTGTTCACAGCAGGAAACCCTGACTAAGACAGCCTCACATTGCCTTTGGCTTTAAGAAAACCTAAACTTTTAAGGTATGAGCTTTATCATTTAAGAACTTGCTAGTCTACCTGTGGGTTCTTTGTAGTACTCTCTTTCTTTACCCTTTCTGGGCTCTTTATGTGAGTGGTGTTTAAGTGTACTTATCAGATGCCAGGTAGGCAAGCAAGGTGGTGTGATGAACACAGTCATATATGCAGCTGTTGCATTAGTCTTGATATAGAGAAGGCTTTCTGGAGAGCATGGGTTCTCGTACCATTCTTCATGGGATGGCCAAAATTGAAAGGGGAGAATGCTTAGCTGGGGGAGACATGGCTCCAAGAGCAAGGGGTTTATGTTATAAAGCCCCTAGGCAAGTCTCACATAGCAGGGAGAGCTCCCTTAGATTTCAGAACACCAGGCAGGAGATGTGGGCTTTCTCCTTTAGCAAGCAAGTGCTGAGACCTGGAGGTGGGATCTCCACAGGGTTGACATTAGGGTGGTGTGTGGGAGGCAGAAGTGGAGCCCCAGGTCAGAGAACTCTGAGCTGTTGCAGCAGCCTGAGGGTGACTGTTGGCCCTGCGGGATGTGATGGCCATGGCTGTGAGGTGGAAGGCCAGGTCTGACATGTAGTCTGTAGTTGGCTGACATGGCTCTTGGAGCCTGCGTTACTTTGCTCAGTGTTTGGAACAAGCTCACAGACTCGATGGCTTAGAACTGCAGGAATTTATTGCCTCAGTATTTGAGTTGCCAGGGCCACCTCTGTCCAGAGTTGCTGGAGAAGGATTGCCCTAGCTTGGTTCTGGCTCCTACAGTTCCTTGACTGTGACACTGTTACTTTTAATCTTTCCGTGGTTTCTCCCTGTGTGCATCTCTTTGTTCATATCTCCTCTCCTCTAAGGCCAGTAGTGACATTAAGTTAGGACTTCCCCCTAAGGCCACACAACCTGTATTCATTTCCTGTTTCCAGACAACGCTGCATTTCACTGTATTAGAGGTTGGACTTAGCTTTGAGGTTTGGGGATGGACTGCAGTTCAGTTGAGAGAGTGGTACCTGAGCCAGTGTGCTGTGTTAGGTAAAACACTGCAGAAGGGACTGAGGAAACCTGTATCTTACAGTCAGTCTAGCCTGCCTTCCCTGAGGTAAAGGGCAAGGGGGTGGCCAGCTTGGTAGGTACAGAGTGCTTCATCCTAGCTGTCGATAGCATGGTTGGTGCCCTGACCTCTCATCTAACTAACCCTTGCGCTTGGCAAAGCCCCTTCTAGCACAACAAGGGAATTTCCTCTCCTTTCCTTCCCTTTCTCCTTCATCCTCCCCATTTTCACGTTTGGGAGAATCAGATCTATCTGATGAGTCCTTTGTTTCCATCCATGCTCATTCATTCCTTCATCGCTTCATCGCTTCTCCATTGAGCATTTGTCATAGTTGCTACTGCTTCAGCCTCTGTACAGTGGAAAACTAAGTTTAAGATATGGTCCATAAACTAGATCAATTTAGAATAAAGTTCTATTCAGTACTGCCTGTTATACATTTCTTGAAATAGCTAAAAATTCAGTGAAGCTTTTTTGGCTTTAATTTTTTTTTTTTTTTTTTTGAAAACTCTGACCTCCATTTCATACATTAAAGAAACGGTGGCTTATAATTCATGTTTATGACTGTGCAGCCTCCCAGTGAAGTCATGGCCTCCCATGTCCTTGAGTTAACAAAATGGCCCACTGGAAATGGTTGGAAGGAATGTGTCCATCGGAGTAGATGAATAGATGTCTATTCAGTACACACACACATACATAGACTCTTTGTTGTCACTGTTCCCTAAACCAGTGTAGGGGCCCCTTAGCAGTTTCACAGTGTTAGCTGTCCGTGTAATGTAGAGGGGATAAGGTCTACAGGAGGGGCCTCACCTATGGCTGTGATATAACGCAGTAGGGACTGGTTTGGTAGTTGGGGAGATCCTGGACAAGTGTAAATTTACACACAGAGCGTACTTTGCTTCTGTACAGGTTGGTTTTCTGTCAGCTTGACATAAGCTAGGTACCTGGGAAGAGGATATTTCCATGTCCTCCATTTGGCCTGTGGGCAAGCTTGTGGGGCATCTTGACTAATGGTTGATGTGGAAGGACATAGCCCACATAGGACCTCTGGGTAGGGGTCATAAGTAAGCATAAGTCATAAGTAAGCAGGTTGAACAACAACCAGTAAAAAGTGTTCCTCCGTGCACTCTGCTTCAATTCCTGCCTCGAGTTCTTACCCTGGCTTCTCTGACTACAACTCTAACCTAAAATAACCCTTTCCTCTCCAGAGTTGATTTGGTCCTGACGTTTGTCACAGCAATGCAGAGCAAACTAGGACTACATCTTTGTGCACCAGTGTTTCTACCTCCTCCGTGTTTAAACAGTGGAACAGTAGTCTTCAGGTGTGATGCAGTGAGGCACATTGTGGGTTTGCATGCCTCTCTGCCTTCATTTCATTTTTCTCCACAGTCCTAGGACTCTGATGTGCTTTCAGCTAAGACCCAAAAGTTTAGCATTAGTTTACTTTCATGTTAAAACGACTGGGTCTGCATTACAAACAAAATAACTGGCCTTCTCCTAGGAGAAGCAAGTGATGTAGCCAGGGAAGTGCAGGTCTTAAGAAGTAGGACATCGTGCAGAACCTCCAGTCTGTCCCTAGAAAGACAGAGCTCTGTCTGTGTGACTGTGTGGTAGGCCATAGGGTCCTTCCAGGGGAGCCTGCTTCCTCTGCCCCTTGAGAGCCTGCAGCTGTGGTGTGAATGCCGGCAGGCTACATCTCAGCAGCTACTACAGTCCCCCTTCCTCTTCTGATTTCTTTCTGTTGTATATAAGTGCAGGTGTTGTGGATGCATGTATGGAGGGTGGGATATAGATATATGAAGAGGTCAAGGGTCAACCTCGGATGTCGTTCCTCAGAGCCTTCACCTTGAATCTTGAGACAGTTACCTACTGGGACCTGGGGCCTTGCTGATTAGGCTATACTGACAGGCACAGGCCTTCACACCTGGCTTTTACTTGGGTGTGGGGGACACTCAGGGCTGTCTATTTGCACCGCAGCTACTTCAGTGGCTAAGCTATCTACCTAGTCACACAGGAGGCTTCTGAAAGTCTAAAGTTAGGCATAAGAGAAGGGCCCATCCGTGGTCCATCATGGGAGAGGGGTTAGTGAAGCCCCACCTACCTTAGGAACTATTGGCAGTTAATGGTTGCTAGGAAGGGGGAGTCATTTTCTCCTGTGATGTAACTGCTATTAAAGTTGCTCAGCAAATAACCTTCCATCCATGCTTATGCATGTAGCCCTAATTAAACTCTGTGAGTCACAAAAGAAGCCACAAAACAACAACAACAGAACCCCAGATCAACCATGGAAATAGGATGGAGACTGTAGGGAAGAAGATTGGCTCAGTGAGTGGGAGGTGGGAGTGACTGACATGCATCACATGCACGTAGGAGCTCATCTGAAAGCAACAGGGAGAAAGTCATGCCTAAAGCTACCACACGCCCAGGTTACACACTCTTGGGCGTATTCAGTACAGCTGGAAGCATGTCCATGCAAAGCATCCTTGTATACGCTCATAGCAGCGTCATTCACCATAGCCCATAGATGAAAACAGCTCCAGAACCAGTGGGCAGTCCATTCAGCAGACTCACTCCGCTCTACAAAAGTACGAGCAAGCTACACCAGGATGACACACCAGGCCTCCACTGTGCCCAGAGATTTTGTGTCATTGTGCTTAGACAAGATATCTAAAACATCCATAGAGACAGTATTGATTGGTGGTTCCCAGGGCTGAAGGAGAGGTTGCTAAGGAGATGGAATTTCCTTATCAGAACATGAAAACTGTTTTGGATTTGGTGATAGTCATTGCGAGCTTTGTGAGTATACTAAAAGCACTGAACTCTATACTGTGAAGGGAGTGGTTTGGACGTGTGAATGGCATCCCTCATATCCATGAGATATAGATTATGTTCATTATCCTATTTTATTTCAAGTATCCAATATGTGTTAGGTGTAGAGGTTAAATGACTTTGCCTGAGGCACAGAGGTCAAGAAGTATCACGCTCATTACCAGGCTGGCGACATGCTATCCCCTGGGAACTTAGTAAGTAAGCTTTGGTTGCCCTCCTAGACATTCTGACTGGTTTGGGGTGAAGCTCAGCTTCCCAGATCCCTGTGTGCTTTGAACTCCATGCATTTAATTTGTCATGTTTATAAATTACTAAACTGTAAGGATGTTTCCTCCATACTTCTTGTCCTACTGAAAATTAGGTGACAGTGTCAAGGCCTAATTATGTGTATGTGGGATGCAGTGTGTGCAGTGCCTGTGGGGTCCTGGAGAGGGCATTGGATGCCCAGGAATTTGGAGTTTTGGGCACTTATGAGCTGCCTGAGACAGGTTCTGGGAACCAAACTCCTTAGGGTCCTCTGAAAGAGAAGTACATACTTTTAACCACCAAGCTGTCTCTCTAGCCTTGGGCTATATTTTTGATCTGTATGATCTGTATGATGTGATGAAGTCAGTCTTCACCAGCTGCTCCCAGTCCTGGTTGCACATTGGGAACTTTTGAAGCCAGTGCTGTCTGGGCCAGTCTAGTAGGAAGAGGGAAGTGGTTGGGGGACGGGTAGCAGCTGCAGTATTAAGAGCCATAGGGACTCAGTTACATAGCCATGGTGAGAACTGCTAGCACAGAGTAGTCGTCTAGTTTTGACTTGTGCGAGTGTGCTCAATCGGGGAGAGTGAGCTGGGCTTTTTGAAAGCTTGGGCCTCTGATTCTGTAGTCACCAATGACCTGCATTTTCACATTCCCGAATCCTGACTTTCAAAAGCCACAGGAAGAAAGACAAGACAGGGCCAGTACTAGCTTACCTTAGGAGAGGTAAAGGTAGGGAGTATGTCCCTTCTTCCTCCTCCGTACCTGTGACTTGGGTCGTTAGCACAACACAGAGGTCACCTGTGCTCCTTGGCATCTGCCATTGTAATAAGAGTTGTTCAGACGCCTGCCCTTGGCCATCTGGGCTGGCCTCTGCTGGCCTCCAGTCTGTCCTTGGTGTAGACTTCAGATTCTAGTGTGACATTCACTCGGGGGCTACCTGCTGAGCACACACTATTCGGGCCCTGTACCAGATTTACACTGCAAACAGTCGATGTCTGCACCTACGGACTCCCTGTGGGAACAACATTCAGTAGGCAGCAGGACACAAGTGAGCTATGGAGGGTTCTAGAAGGTGACAGGTAGTGGGGAAGTAAACCAAAGGGGGCATTGAAGCTTGGAGTAGATTGTAATATAAATAGGGTGGTCAAATTAGGTCCCTTGGCAGGTAGAGATTTAGACCTGGGAGAAGGTGAGAGCACACCCTGACATTTGAAGGAGAGTCAGGAGCTCCCTGTGACTACAGGGGAGAGAGAATGGGAGAATGGATAGAGCGCTTGGGGTTTTAGGGCTCTGCAAGCCATCCTGAAAACTTTGGCATCTACTCAGATAAAACTAAGCACTTCGCCAAGGCTTTGGATAGAGGAGATGGCATGATCTAACTGAGAGAGGACTCTGGCTGCTGTGTGATGGAGAAGGCCAGGAAAAAACAGAAGATACCAGTCTTTCGTGTGAGAGAAAGGCGACTTAGGCATACCTCAATTGAGTGATTCTTAGTGGAGGTCCAGGAGGGGCAGAATCTGTATCAGACGTTACACTCACCTCTAAGGGGATTTTGAGAATTACTTTACTTAAACTCTGATATTGAGCAGTGGGTTGGGTGTGCCTCTCTCGATGGCCCTGGGCAGAAAACTCTAAAGAGCTTCTGGGCTTGCCTGTTAAATAGTACAGGGATAGCATCATGGCATCCTTGCCAGATGATCACTCACCCTTTCATGACTAGTGCTGTAAGTAACAGCTCAGAGCTGTGTGACAGCATCCCATGAGCAATTAATCTCATAAAGAAATCAAAGGCCTCAGCAGGTAGAGCTGGTCTTCTGGGAAAGGCTGTTTGTTTTACTCTGTGCTGTTATTCTGAAAACAGTACAAAACATTTTTCTCTGTGATGTGTGCTCCCACACTTCTACCTCACTACCAGCTTTCGTTTTCACCCCTCTTCTTCCTCGTCTTCCTGTGAGGTAAAGAAAGTTCTCGTGGAGGTAGGGTGTTGGGTGTGGTGGCCCATGCCTGTGAGCCCAACACACTCCAGACTAAAGCAAGAGGTCCCTGAATCTGACATTAGCCTGACTATATAGTAAGATCCTGCCTCAGAGAACGGGACAAGATTAAGTTCAGGGTGACTGAATGATCAAGGACATGGGAAGAATGGTGGCCATAACGAGAAGAAATTGCAATGCATACACATATACATGCATGTGTGTGTGCACATGTGTAAGTATGCAGTTTATTAAAAACTAACATAGAGGTTAGGTACAAGCAAGAGAGAAAGATGCTTGGGAATGAAGCAAGATGCACCCAAGAGCATGGTGCGAGTTTGTTAAAGAAAAATGATAATGACCCTGTGGTTTATTGTTGGGTTCTTGGGCTGCATGAATATGTATTCACAGTTGTGAGGCGGGGGGGTCTTATGTACACGTGTGTGTTTGTAGAGGTCCAAGGTTGACATCAGTATCTTATTTGGTCACTTTCCACTTTGTATTTCAAGACAAGGTCTCTCACTGAACCTGAAGCACACCATTTGGGCTGCTTTGGTTAGCCAGCTCTCTCTCGGACTATCCCTGTCTCTGCCTCCTACATGCTGAGCTTACAGATGAGTCACCATGGTTACCTAGCACTGAACTCTGGTCCTTGCACTTTTGTGGCAAGAACTTTACCCTGCCAAGCCATCTCCTCAGTTCCTGTCCTTGTGTTTATAGAATGTAAGGAGCATTACTTTCTTTGACACAATTGTGGATATGTGTTAGCCAGAGGGAAGCATTAGTGTCACCATGTATGCATTTGGTGTGGTTCCTTTCTTTTACAGGAGAAAGAGGCACTGGGGAGGTGACTTGTCCATACACAAAGTAACTTAGCCAAGGTGGCACAGGGCTGCAGGTCTCTGAGCAAGAGTGTTGTTTCCACCATGCTGTGGGTGCTTCGTTCAGCAATTATTAGTGCACTAGATAGCTGAGCACAGAGAGATTAAGTAAGTGGCCCTGGCTGCATGGGAACCGTTGGCAGAGCCAGGGGAGTTCTTTGCCACAAGTTGTCTCAGCCTAGGTGCTCTGCTGTGAGCAAGACTTCAACGAGACTGACTGGAGGTAATGATTATATCTGAGGTTTGGGGTTTCTCTTGCTTAATGTTTTTAAATCCTTTTATATTACCCAAATAGCATGGTGTTAGTCCTAACCTTGTCCCTGAGCTTAACCCAAAGAAAGTACAGCGAGGCTTCCTGCTAGCTAATGCAACAAACAGTGCTGAGTCACTTGTGAGTGGGGCAGTGCACTTTCATTATTCTACTTGGAGTCAAGATGGATTGGCGTTCTCTTCAGTTTGAGTTATGACTGGTTACACCCTGTAGGTACTCAGTGGTTTTTTAAACCTCATACCAGGTTTAAAAGCAAACATTAATTTATACAGTTACAGACCAATCATTGTAGTCCCTCTTTGCTTCATAGGGGAATACGTCCTGAAAAGACATCATCGGGTGAAGCCATCATTGTATGAGCATTAGGAGATGTGCTCACATAAGCCCAGAGGGTATAGATCAGTCACCTGTGTCGTCACAAAACATAGGAAGCAGGGGTAGGACACTGCTGTGAGTAGTTTTGCAATGCACTTTCCTTTGTAAGTAGAAATAAAAATAAAAACCACAGCATCATTTGTTATCCTTTTCAAGTAGTGTATGCTGTGCACACTTGTGGGTGTTCAGTGATGGGTAGTGAGTGCAGTGGGCCTGTTAACACCAGGGGTCACCATGGCTTTGTCATAACACATTAAGGCATTAACAGACAACAGGCTTCTTCAGCTGTCTTCGTCACTGTTCTGTTGCTGTGACAAGATGCCACGACCAAGCAATTCTTAACTGGGGCTGCCTTTCAGTTTCAGAGGTTTGCTCCATTATCATCATGGCAGCAAACATGGCAGCGTGCAGGCTGACACTGGGCAGTAGCTGAGAACTATATTGTAGGCAGAGAGAGAGACGCTGGGCCTGGTCTGGACTTTTCAAACCTCAAAGCCCATCCCCAGTGTGGTACACTTCATCTGACAAAGCCATACCTCCTAATCCTTTTAATCTTTTCAAATAGTGCCACTCCCTGGTCTCTAGACATTCAAACATGAGCCTATGGGAGCCATTCCTATTAAAAGCACCCCAAGCTTCCTAGGGTCTTTTAGATCACTGCTGTTCTGCATTGCAAGCTATGGTTGACCCAAATGTTATACAGTATATGACCATACTAGAAGGATATGCAGATCTTCCTGACAGACATGACTTGTGTGCTGACTTACAATGGAGTTTCTGCTATTGGTTCGTCAGTGTCTTGTTTCTTCAGATGTAACATTCTCAGTGAATGCATTACTACCTCAAAAGGAATGAACTTTGATGCTTGGGAGACAAACAAATTCCTACTTTTGTATGTATAACACCCAGCTCCACACAGCACACAGCCATGGGCAACATTATCTGTAGCATTGAACAGTACCTGGGAGAAAACAGTGCCTAAAATACCCCTGGTGACAGGCGCTACCAGGGAAAATAGCTAAAAGCACTGAGCTTGAGGTCTGTTGTGCTTTCTAAGCTCTGGCCAATAGGAAGTCCTCAGACACCATTGTATGGTGAAGGTCAGACTTCCAGGGACCAATAGTTTCTACTCAGCATTAGAGGCCTCACCACAAATGGTTCAGGAAGTGAAGTGGACAAGACCCATTCTCACCATTCAGGGCACCTTTGGTGCTCTCTAGCCTCTTCAGTTTGCTTACCCCTTCCTTTGCTGTTATGCCTTAAATTTCCTCAATCTGAGCTCAAGCTGCAACTCAAGGAAAGGATATAGATGAAATTTCAACTCCTTGCTCTGTTCCCCAAGCTCCCACTGGAGCCTGGTCTATGGCTTGAAAAGCAACCACTAGGGTCTGACATTTATAGTTTGGTAATATCTCTTTACTATCACTGCCATGAAAGTAGAGACTGTGGGTCACCGCCTTATGACAAATGTGACATGTTTTAAGTTCCCATCCCCTCCCCTTTGAAGTTCCCAATACTGTCTCTCATTTGGTACATCAGAATGCCATGTTGTGAAGTACTTTGCTCGAGGCAGAGCCTTGAACTTGGGTAGTAGCTATAAGAGCTGGATAGTCTGGAACACTGTGTTCTGGCTCAGCCGTTTTGAAACATACACATCACAGAGGAGGGTAGTGCACATGACACCCTTGCTAGGTGTCAATTTTATGTTACACAGTGTTCCTGTCCCTGGTTTCATAAGCTGAATACTGGCAAGTTCTGTGGAGGGCTTTTCTGCACTGCTGGCTTCTGGGTATTACATCAGGTAGCACCATGGTAGATGAAGATGGGTTGGGCAACCAGGGAAGGAGCTGGTAGACTAACAAATGCTGAAGAGTTGCTACTCTGTCCCCAGTAGGCAGAGAGCCCTGGGCTTTGAGTAGTGGGTAGAAGCAACTTTTCCATACAGTACTCTTCCATTTTACCATTACAAGTGAGATGAATTGAGTATCTATTAAAGCATCACATAAATGATCATCTATTGCCCCCAAGTGTCCTGAGTAAATGATTCCATGGTGGAAATTCCAGAATGCAGGTCAAGCTGGCCTTTATAATTGAGGGAAAGAACTGAAAAAAAGAAATGAGAACCCACACTACAAGGCCTCAGTTTTCACAGCTGCCTGAGACATTCACCTGAGAAAGTAGACATATTATGTCATTTACTTTTAAAAGATTATATCATCATCACCATTATTGTCATCATCTATGTAGCTCAGGCTAGCCTTGAACTTGATGCTCTTGCCTCAGTAACCCAAGTGCTGGGATTGTAGACATGTGTCACCACATCCAGCTGTGTACATTTTTAAGAAGTAAAAAATTATTAAATAAAAAATTTAATCTAATGTGACAGGAAAATAAAGCATCAAATTAGTGAGAGGAAGAATGGCCAACTAAGAGGGTTCTAGTCAGTCTGCCTGTACCTGTGTAACTTTGGGAGCTTGGCAGAGGCAGCGTCCGCTGAAATGGATGCCATTTAATCCCATAAAGCTGTACTGGAGTCCAGCCTTTAAACAACATTCAGGAACCCAAGATATGCCCCGAGCGCTCAGACTGTCCCTTACCTATGAATGAATGTCATTGGCTGTTCCATGCATATTAAGGCATAATGAGTAAAAGGAGTATATGGTAAGGGAGAGGATTGTAGGGAATTAGTGAGGATAGGAAGCAGTGATATGCCTTTCAGGTATGGCCTTCAGGAGTGTCACACACAGCACTGCTCGAAGCTCCCTTCTAGGCACCCTGGAGGCACTGTTGCTGACCACCCTGCTCTTCCACTGTGGTTGGCAAAGCTGGTCACAGACCACATCAGAGAGCCGCCTCCTGGAGTCCTCACTGCTGTTATCTCCCGGTGGCCAGACCCCTTGGCAGATTGTTCTGGTACGCACTCCAGGTTGAGGAGGTAGGACCCACTGTAGAGCCTTCATTAGAGTAGTGCGGAGCTCTCCTCCATGACCGTGGGAAAGATGGTGCTCATTCCCAAGTTCCGTTGAATCTTCAGGCTGTGTGCGTGCAAGAGGAGGAGGACGTTCACTCCAGCACTCACTAGTGTCCTTGCCGCTGTCATTTCCTTGTACTTCGTTCTCTGTAGCCAACAGAGATTGAGAAAAGCGTGACCTTACACCTTCTCGTATGAGTGGCTCTAGACTTACGAGCAGCTCCCCTATGTCACAGGCAGAGAGCAGAGGTGCATTTTCCTGAATCTACCACAAGCCAAAACCACGTGAATGGCTGAGTCCAGTTGAGCCTAAGTAAGCGTTGCTTTAATGATGTGTTCAAGACTTCAAGCAGTGGTCAAGTGAGAGAATAAGGGTTTTATGATTTTATGGTTGGTTTGGTTTTGGTTTTTTTCATGTGTAGGGTTGTTTTGCTTACATGTATGTCTGAACCATGTGGATCCAGTGCTCACAGAGGCCAGAAGACAGCATCAGATCCCCTGGGATTGGACTCACAGATGGTTGTGAGTTGCCACTGGGTGCTACGAATTGAACCCTGGTTCTCTAGAAGAGCAGCCAGTACTCTCTTAACTGCTGAACCATCTCTCCAGAGTCTGTCGTTGTTGTTGTTGTTGTTGTTGTTGTTGTTGTTGTTGTTGTTTTCCTAAACTCACCAGGAGGAAATGGAATATGCTACCATAATGTAGACTCTTTTTCCTGGTCCTGGTGACAGCATTTGTGACCTTCCTTAAAGGTTGTATAACCCAGATGGTGTGGCATGGCCTAAGATTATCATTAAAGAGTGGGTACGACATCTCCACAAACTTAAGAGTACTTTGGCTGTGCTTAGAATGTGTGGCCCTGGTTATCACAACGTAGAAGAGGTTCACTACAGGGAAGCTTTTTATACAGAGTGGGAACGGCTGTAAGAACACCTTTAAGTACAGAGAATGCTTGAACTTCCTCAGGTGATGCCAGTAGTTGCTACTTTTTAGAAGTGAAAACTGAAAAGTGAACACAAAGTGTTTAAAAAGCCACATAGGCTCGGGCTGTGGCCAAGGAGATTTTAACATTTGAAGAATCTGTGCTAACAAGCACTGCTAGGTTGGTTGTTGTTGTTGTTGGTGGTGGTGGTGGTGGCACCATTGTCTCCCATCTGTAATTCACTGGACCACTAGAATGGAGCCGGGTGGTTTGGGGATGAATTTAATACAGAGTGGTCCCTCTTTACCTGTGGTGTGGTCACCTGCAATCAACAAACTACCCCAAAAGTTTTAGAAATAAATAACTCTTGTTTTCCACTTGTGTGCTTTTCTGAGTGACAAGGTGGCATATTCTACCATCCAACCCAAGGAGATGGGTTGACCATGTAAGTGGCCTATCCCACACAATCCCCCTGCCCCGCAGTCACCCGGTGACCCTCTTGACTGTCATTTGGCTGCTGAGGTATTTCAGTGTTTGTGTTCACATTACCCCTACTTTGTTAATAATGGCTTCAGAGGCAGTGCTAATGATGCTGGTTGTCTAGGCACCTGGGACGAACTGAAGAGAAGCCATCCAGAAATTCCTAGAGTATCTTCTCCCACTGTCACAAGAGGAGTGAGTTCAGTACATGGAATGCCTGGAAAGAGAGTAGCTGTCCTACAGAGCTCCTTTTAAAGGTGGATTTTATTTTATTTTTATTTTTATGTGTATGTGGTGTTTGGACCAGAGAGAGACAGAGACAGAGACACAGACACTGCCTGCAGTTCCCATAGCAGCCAGAAGAGGGTTCCTGGTCCCCTGAAGCTGGGGTTACAGAGGGTTGTGAGCCACCATGTGATTGCTGGAAACCAACTGCAGTCTTCCATAGAGCAGTCGGTACTCTTACCTGCTGAGCCATCTCTCCAATGAGTTAGAAAACTTTTATTACTGTATTCTGCTTTAAATACTTGTTTGATTATGGTTATTATCTTAACTGTGTCTAACTTATAAATTAAACCTTATCATAAATATGTAGTATGGGCTCCTGACCCAAATGCTTAGGACCAAGTTTCTCCGGGTTTTAGACTTTCCGCGTTTTGGAATACTTACACACATGTATACAGGACATATGCTCTGTTTGTTTGAGTCTTCTGTACACCTCTGCATGCAGCCTGGAGGTAAATGGAACAATGTTGGCTGCACCTTTGCTCCCACAGGCATCATGGTGGTGCTCAGACAGTTTAGGATTGTGGGGCATTGCTGATTTCTGAGTTAGGACTGCTTAATTTGTGTAGGGAAAACAGTAAGAACGTGGTTTGGATACAACCACAGTGATAAGCGCTGGTGTGCCTGGATCCTTACTGGTAAGCAGTGACTGCTCTTTTATGCTTCCTGACTAATTTCTTTTTCATAAAAAATTTGCCCCACCTGCATCCCCGAAGTTCTAGAAGAATTAGCTAAAGTACCTTGATTTGTTCCTTCCTAGTCTAGTGTCTGATTCCTACACCTGAAGGGAGAGGACCTTCTCAATAGGAATGGCATTCCCAGGCCAGAATCCTGGGAAGCTGGGGGGCGGCCGGGGGGTACCAGCAAGTAAGAGATTTGCATAATTCTTTCCCGTGAGAAGGTGTGCAGCTGGTGTCTGTGGGCAGAGCTGCAAAGAGCACTAAACCAGAAGGTCCAGTGTATAAGACACCAGCCAAGCCTTTCAAGAACGCTCCTGCAGGCAGGCTGCTCTGAATAAACAAAAATGCATTCTTTTCTCAATTGTCTAAATGTATGTGTGTCTGACCTCCGTAAACTAGAAGCAGAGGGACTAATGAACCCTCTGATTAGCTGACTGATCCTCCATTGTGTATCAGAAAGCGCTGAGCACAGCTCCCTCAGCTTACTCTAACCTAAACTCACAGCTCATCGTCAGTGCTTTAGGGTTTGACATTGAAGGATTTTAAATAAATATAAATATATAGATTTATATATTTATATAAAATCTATTAAGTAAAAAAGGAAAAAAAGTACTTGAACACAGCAAATTCCAAGAAGCATGAGGAGAGGAGGCCAAGAGTCTCTTCTCAGCCCTGGGCTTCTGAGTCCAGGACCTCGTGCTCAGCGACCATGGTTCACAGACCAGCAGGCCAAGGCACTGTGGGGTTGGTTTGTCTGAGGTCATGCAGGTGGCTGGGGCCATGAGATCATAAGCTCCATCTCTTCCCACCACCTGTTAGCATCACAGTATTAAACATTCTGCTGGTTTTAAAATTGTGTCTAAATGTACATAGTATAAAATAATAAAGATTTTAAAAATGGGTGGTCATAGAAAAAACAAAGGTGCCCAGAGGTTTATAGTGTATTGTAGGGTGGCATGCCCCTCTGCCTGGTTCCTTCCTGTAAGAAGAGAGGCGTTGGTCTAACCCGCCTACAAGTTCAGGGAAAGCCAAACTGTAGAGTTGAGATTTGTGATACTTCTGAATTACAGTTGAAATAACCCTGACTCTAAGTTGTTTCCAGTAATAAAAAGGAGGCACTTGTGTTAACTGTGCAGTCTGCCTTTCATTCCAGTCAGCCAGCACATACACACTCATGGCAAGTGAGGTCCCTCAGTCCTGGATATCCACAGCTCAGAGTGAGAACTACCTGCTATTTAGGTGAGCCTGACCTCAGGCTCTGACCCCCGTAGAGGTGAATGTATTGCCCAGAGATACAGGCTGCAGAAGCCTTAGTCCCCTGTCTGATCCCAGTGCTGCTGACTGGAGCACTTGCTGGAAGCTGAGATAAATGGCCTTCTGCCTAGCTTGGTGAGTGAGTGAGCTTTAGCGGCCTTGAGTCTTGGGCTCCATTTTAGTCTGTTCTGGGTGATTCTTTGATTGGTTTCAGACACTGTACCTGTCTTAGTTAGGTTCTTATTGCTGTGAACAGACACCATGACCAATGCAAGTCTTACAAAGGACAACATTTAATTGGGGCTGGCTTACAGGTTCAGAGGTTCAGTCCGTTATCATCAAGGTGAGAGCATGGCAGCATCCAGGCAGGCATGGTGCAGGAGGAGCTGAGTTCTACATCTTCACCTGAAGGAAGCCAGGAACAGACTGACATCCTCAGGCAGCTAGGAGGAGGGTCTCCAAGCCCACCCCACAGTGACACACCTCCTCCAACACGGCCACACCTTCTAATAGTGCCACTCCCTGGGCCAAGCATATGCCAACCATCACAAGACCCTAGACCCTCAGTAGCAAAATGACTCTGTATTTTAAAATGTCACACTCCCGTTTACATGGTAGTAATGATTTTAAGCTGGCATATGAAATGTTCTGGACTGCTGTCATAACTTGCAAATAAAGCCATGGAATGGCATTCGTGTGTAATAGCCTGCTAGTTTTTTTCACCTTGACCAATAGTCTGTTTAAAACGACGATCAGAATTAAGAGACTGTGCATTAGTCAACTTTGTATCACTGTTACAAAACGCCTGAGATGACCAACTTACAAGGCCGCAATCTGTACAAGGCTTGCAGTTTCAGTCTGTAGTTGTTTCTTGGGAACTTCACTCCACAGTTTATCATGGTGTGTGTATCTGATGGAAATGACTGTTCACCACAGAGTGGCCAGGAAGCAGAAAGAGAAGAGGCCCGCTTCCCAGTGTCCTCTTCAAGGACATGTGCCCGATGACCTTGCTTCCTCTAAGTTGTATCACCTCCCAGTAGCACCTTGAGCACATAGGCCCTCGGGACATTTCAAATCTAAACTCTTTATTATTATTATTTTATTTTATGCATATGAGTATGCTGTCTTCAAAAGAGGGCATGAGATCCCATTGTAGATGGTTGTGAGGCACCATGTTGTTGCTGGGAATTGAATTCGGGACTTCTTGAAGAGCAGCTTCTTAACCACTGAGCCATCTCTCCAGCCCCAGATCTAAACTCTTACCAGCGTGGTTAGAGGTGGCGTTGAGGTCAGAGCCTTTGCTTGTCATTGTAGTCATACCGACAACATTCACGATGTTTCTCTCTAGACAGGAGCCAGGGCTTCAGCCTTCTCAACTCACTGGCTGGAGCAAGCCGCAGCGTTGGATCAGCAGAGAGCTGTCACTGTGAGGTAAAGAATTTTCACATCTCTTCTCCTCTTTGACTTTAATACCCTTGCCATTACAGAGCTTTACACATTCATCGTTTTTCTCGTTTCCATTTAAGAGGCAGCAGAGATGTCTGCAGTTGAAAGGAGAATCTGAAGTGCCCCAATGTGCCTGACCCCTGTTGTGGGAATGCTAGTCCACCGCCCTTAGCTCGGCAGGCTTGCACTCAGGGATATCCTGCAGGGGTTTTTTTGTTGTTTTGTTTTTTGTTTTGTTTGGTTTTTTGCTAGAGTACTTTTTAAATATGCAAGAATAATCTTGCATAGAAAATGAAAATTATTTTTTTCAATACTTGTTTACCAAGGTCCCAGGCTGGCTCTGAGTGAGCCGACAGTCCGTTTCATCCTCTTTGCTCAGCATCTCCATTGTGAGGTCACTTGGTCAGCCTGCCAGACCCAGGTGCCAATGTGCCATGCCACCATCATCTTCCCAGACAGTTTCTATCCATATTTCATGTTTGCGGGTGTACATGCAGGTGCATGTGGAAGACAGAGGACACCCTCAGGGTCATCCTAAGAAACACAGCCATGTTCCTAGACAGGGATTCTTACTAAGCCCAGAGCTCACCAATTAGGCCAGTCAACCCTGTGGAACCTCCTGTCTCTGCCTCAGTGCGTCACATTTGGCTTTTCTCTGTGGTCCTGGGGGACCCAATGCTAATCTGCATGCCCACAAGACATGTCCTTTCCTGACTAAGCTATCTCTCTGGCCCATGACTTGGATCTTAAATGATGCAAACATGTGCTAGCATTCTATAACAAAATCCTAACATTTCATAGTTTTTCCTTGAAAAAAGTTCAGCTGGGCAGTGGCTTTGCAGCTGTTTGTGTTTGAATGTGACCTTGTTCCTGCTTGTCTCCTCCTTTAGTTCTGTCAGTGCTTCTCCACAGCTAGCTGGGGGTGGGAAGAGTAAACCATTTTGGAATTCTCACTGAAATAGTTCCTATTAAATTATTGCTTCCCTGTATTTCCCCAACATCAGGAGCCATCGCCAACAGCTGAGAGGACAGAGTCCCTCCCCGGGCATCGCAGTGGCGCGTGTGGCTCAGCAGGTGCACAGGTTGACAGCATTGTTGGTGAGTTCCTCCATGAGCTCCCCAGAGATAGCAGCAGAACTCAGACACCTGGCCACAAAGTACTGAGGGGAGAGTTGACTTTTAACATGGAGAAGAAAATGTATGGCGTGCCACTGGGCATGAGCCCCTGTAGTTGTCAGATAGGAGGAAGGGCAGACAGTGGCTTTTCTCCTCCATCCTTGTAACAAAATCTTGATTCAGATCATCTTGCCTCAGACAGACAGCCAAATGGTGACCAGCTCTGCTTTCTGTGAGTTTCTTATGGTCTTTAACAGTAGTCAAAACTAATGGTGATTGGTATGTCACGTGAGCGGAGTTACAGTCTTAAACTTCCAAAGGTTCTCTCATGCGTGCGTGTCATCTGGTTTCGGGGTTTGTAAAGAATATGTGTTGTGGCTGTGAAACCTAGAGAAGTTTAGTGAGCCAGACACTGGCACCTGCTTTGTCCTTATAGTAGCCAGCAAGCCAAGGGTGTTAGTGGACAGTAACCATGATGTACTTCTGAGGGGAAAGAGGTGATGTTCTTGCTTTGTGAGCCATCATGAGCCATGTGCAGTGCTAACTTGTGTAGACTACCCTCTCCTGACTTTGCACATAGAAACCCAAGTGCTTGTCAGATAGGAACACCGGAAAGAGAAGGAAAGTGCAGTCTTCTCTCCTCACCTTGTCCCTGCAGTTGGGATCTGCAGCCTACTAACCCCATTCTCGTCCATGCACTTGTATACTCACCTAGTTTGTGTCCCATTCTGACATTCAAATGTGTGAAGCCACCTGCGACCTCTGTGCCACTAACTGTAGTATTTCCCAGCCTCATCTTGACTGAGCAATCTTCAGGACTGTGGACAGTGCATCACTGAAGCAGTGTCTCTCCACTCACCAGCACAGCACCCCCTGATTTCCCTTCTGCATGTTTTTGCAAGACCGCTCTCCTCCTTTTCCCAAGTTTTAAATGCTGCTGTCTTCAGTGTTCCATCTAAATTTAAAACAACAAAAAACTTGTTATTGATTCTTTTTGATTTCACATCATGCACCCAATCCCCTCATCTCCCCATCCCTCCATATCTGCCCTCCACCTTTCAACCTCCCCCCAAAAGAAAACAACAACAAAAATTTCTCTGTGGAACTGGTGTGTCATGGAATGGGGTCCCCTGGATACTGGGGTCAGGGAAACCACTGTCACTGTGGAAGAAGGAATGTGCCAGGGCTGGAGAGATGATTGGGCAGTGAAGAGAGTGCAGTGTCCCATAGAAGATGCAGGCTTGATTTCCAGCACCCTGACTCCAGCTTCAGGGGGATCTAAAGCCCTCTTCTGGTCTCTGCTGTCACATATCCACTCTCAGGAACACATGAATATACACATAACTAAAACAAATCTCTATCTTTAAGTAATATGCCGAGGCAGAAATGGTGAAGGATTTGTATTAAGAGTATATTAAGCAAACGTGGTTTAAAACAGCCCCCACTCTGGATAGCTGGCTGGTGTTTAGGTGAGTTCGTTTTTAAACGTGGGTTATTCTGTGTTTCTGCTTTCCAGTTGTGGAGAGTGATATCTGTCCTAATAGACTTAGGTATGGCCATTGTAAAGTGAATTTACACGATTGTACCCTGTCCCTGCGAGTGTGTGGCAAGGGAGAGCAAGTTGCTAGAGCAAGTTACAGCTGTAAATGGGAACGGTGTCCTCTCCCTTGTCAGTGCTGTAAGGATGAGGAGTGACTGCTCATTTGTAGAGAGGGTCCAACAGCCCAGCAGGGCATAACCCCTTAGGCTGGTGTGTCAGCACTCAGCTGTTGCCCGTGTGCACACAGAGAAGTAGCTCTAACTGTACTTGCATGTGTAGAAATAATCTGTGACCAACTCTGATTTCAGACCCCATGTTAGACCTGGATATTCAAGAATTAGCCAGTCTTACCACCGGAGGAGGGGATCTGGAGAACTTTGAGAGACTCTTTTCAAAGTTAAAAGAAATGAAAGGTAATTATCCTGGCATGTCTTACATCCTCGTGTGCCGAAGCTTTTCTAGTTTATGCAGTAGGATCCCACTTTGTGATGGCGAGATTGGATTCTGAGCTCTCGGCTTGAGAAATTTAGCTGCTTAGGAGATTGGGCCATTTTGTTGGTAAAAATTCCCTGGGGAGAAACTTCCTGCCTCCACCCTCTTCTCCTCACTCTCAAGTTTTCTAAAGTGTGTCTCTTCCTTACAGTGTGTCTCATTAACACAGCATCTGTCACACTCCCACACCCACTCACATCCCATCTGGAAAATTTGGGAGACAGAGCTTCCTAATAGCGTAATGACTGCGCTATGAGCGTATGTCTTAGAAACCCATCTACCACCTTCGAGTGTTAGCGCACCCATGCACTCGCTCCAGATTCTCCTGTGCTATTAGACAAATTTCTTAAGATCTGTTTTCCCCCTAGACAAGGCTGCGACGCTTCCTCATGAGCAAAGAAAGTTGCATGCAGAAAAGGTGAGAAGACCAGCAGGTATTTACCACCTATCAGAGGCCTTAGCTGTGACGTGTGTTGCCCCACAGGGCCTTAGTGTGAGTGTTGCACTAGGCTCTGCAGCCAGCTGGGTGTGAATTGTACAAGAGTAACACAGTTGCTACAGTCAGACTGAGGTATCTTCACTGCATGGTATGTGACTGGATACCTTCACAGAGGTATCATGCTTGCCTTCCTGTTAGGCCCAGAAACTTTTAGCTGTTTTGTTTGTTCATTACCAGAGCAGCACATGTTCTTGGCAGGAAACGGACACGATTGGTGGTTGACATCTCCTTTTATGAACTATGTCATCATTGATTTCTCAGTTCCTTTCTGAACAGTGAGCCTGGCTACACACTCGCTGGTGGTTTTGGTTCTGTCAGTCATGAAGCCGAACATGAACATATCCCCACCCTTCACACAGGTGTACAACTCTGATTGCATCCAGAAGGCTGGGTCGGAGGCTGCTCGGGGATTTTGATGTGTGTTGTTGGAGGGGAAAAGTGTAGAGCTGTAGACCTTAGTCAGTTTGGGTGTGGCATATGAGGTTGTTACTAACTAATCTGACCTTTGTCACATGCTTCCCTCCATAGGTGGCCAAAGCCTTCTGGATGGCAATAGGGGGAGACCGAGATGAGATCGAGGGCCTTTCTTCTGATGACGAGCACTAAGTTCTGCCTGCTAGGTTTGACTGACACCGATGATGCCAGCACTGTGCGTCCCAAGTGCTTCCCTTCTCAACCGCGTTCTGTTCTGCCAAGACTGCCGTTTGCACGCTGGCCACCTGACTGGTTTTTGGAGTTCCCTTACCTGAGCTTTTAGAAAGGTGCTGGGGAGAAATCTTTGTTCCTGCCGCATAAGTGACGGAAGAGTGAGATGACAGTGGGGAAACCCTTCGGATCTACATTCTTTGTCTTAAGAACCAGGGTAAAATGAGTCTCAGAGATCTGTAATACAGGAGAGCTGAGGCCGGCCTGCTTCTGTGCTGGATAGCCAGTGTCCACACCAGCGGCTGGTTGGGAGCTTGTACTGTCTGCTGTGTACTGTCACTGGTCCCCACGGAGAGCACAGCTCTGACCTAAGGTGGATGTTGACAAGGGGGGCAGCTGTAGATCTAGTATGTGCCTAGGGGTTAGGGGGACAGGCGGCTCATGGGTTTGTCTCTTAGCAAGTCCTATGGACAATTTTAAGTTCAATGTGTGAGTTCCTGTCACAAAGAAGTAAAAGTCAGATGTATATGTATAAGAAACAGAGGCAAAGGTTTCCTCCTCTGGGGAGCGTAAACTCTCCCCAACTGCTGGTCATGTGTGGACCAGAGGAGCAGCAGTGTTGGTTCCAGCACTGCTGACACTGGCAACAGTGCTCTCTAACCGAGTGCTCTCCCTGGCTGCTTGAGGTTTCAGAGCAAGTGCCCCTTCTTTCTGCTTGGAATCCAGAGATTACTGTCAAAGCACCAGAACCGGGGTTGCGGATTTAGCTCAGCGGTAGAGCGCTTGCCTAGCAAGCACAAGGCCCTGGGTGCGGTCCCCAGCTCCGAAAAAAAGGAAAAAAAAAAAAAAGCACCAGAACCAGCCTGTGGGGGATAGGCGAGCCTTCCAACAACCAGGGCCACCACCATGGGTTACTTCCAGGGCTGTTGGCTCCTCTACACTCCAGGGCCCAGTCCCAAGGAAACCCTGCCCTTCCTCCTGCGTTGTGTTTGAGTGGGTGAGCCCCAGGGGAGCACAAAGCAAAGTTTTACAGGAAGAGAGGAAAGTACAGCAAACAGGTTAAAGGTCCGTATTCTGTCATCACAGATAGCTCTGTGAGGCAGGCGTGAGTCTCCTTCATGCTCGTCAGTTTCTAAGCAGGTGCAGCCATGTTAGATGGTATTCATTGTGGGCTGAGAGCCGATCCTACCCTAGTGTCATCCGTGAGTTAGGCCATGATCAGAAACAAGGTGGACCTCCTTAGGTACCACGGACAGGGCCTGAAACATGCTTAGCCAGGTCAGAACCACACAGGGTGAGACATGATCCTGGTGCTGGTCGGATTCTAGAACAGTGGGTGCTGGTTTGCCCCTGTGCTCCCACCCCACACTCTGATCTTGCAGTCTTTGAGCTTAGGTTTACCACTACCCTTTGAGGGGCATTAATACTTTAAGGTGAGTGCATTAGCCACTGGCTAAGAAGGAAAATAAGGGAAGTTGACTGTGGGTTGCCAGAAAGGTAAAACATGTTTTTCTTAAAATGTGGAAGATTTTAGAAAATATATTAGGTCAAATGATTAGGAAACAGATAGACTAGAAAATGCTGTGGACTTGATTTTGCTGACTAAACAAAACCAGGTAATTAAAAGATGATTTATTTACAAAGTCTGCTAATGTGTTTTGTTCTGTTTCGGGAAAAGGTGTGAGCTGGTGGAAGCCCGGTGTCCTTTGTAGTAGACATACAGTCTGAAGAGTTTGTGACCGGTACTGTTTCAGAATCTGTTTGCCTATATGTGATGTCTGTATGTTCCTGAGCTGATGGCTGTGGTACCAGGTGCTGTCTAAATTATGTGCACCTAAGTTAGAGTTCCGGAGGGGACCAAAGGTAAGAAACTGGCTTTCTGTCTTCTTTCTATAACATAGTGCTTGGCCCATAGTAGGCCCACAGTTTTTGTTGACAAGTACAGTCTGCTTGATAGAAATGATCACAAAGACTGAAGATCCAGGAGTTCTGAAAACTGGAGGGGTGTGGGGGGAGGGAGGGAGTCAAATTTTTCTTCCCTGAAACAATCATGTTATGTAATGATTTCAGAGTGATGAAGGCAAGGCTATTTTTACAATTCGAAAATATGGCAGAGAATGAGGTGGTTGACAGAACCAGCTGGCTTGCTCTCTATTTATAGAACTTGGCCACAGCTGATCCAGAGAGACTAAAGATTTGGGGAAGCTGGGCTTAAATAGTTGGGTAATGTTCAAGGATCATAGGGTATACACCAGGCCTTTCCTGAACCACTCAGAACATGAAGAAGATGTGTGCTCAGTGTCACCCTCCCACTGTGGAGAGGTGGGGAGGAACGTTTTGATACAGTTTATCATGTTCCTTGGGATAGTCCTTTTTAAACTTATTTTTTATGTGTATGGGTGTTTTGCCATTTTTGCCCGCATATATATCTGTACACATGTGCACAGTGCCTGTGGAGGCCAGAAGAGGGAGTTGGATCCTCTGGGACTGGAATTACAGATATTTGTGAGCTGCTGTTTAGATGCTGGGAACTGAATCCAGGTTCTCTGGAAGAGGAACCAGTGCTCTTGGGATGATCTCTTAACAGTGACCATTGAGAGACCATGAAGCATGGCCCCTTACCCCTCTGTGGCCTGCTGCAGCAAGCAGGAGAGTCCTGGTGGAAGGCCAAGATATGAGCTCTGGGGACCATTGAGTGTGGGCGTTTGCTGCTGTTAAGCTAAATTTAGCAGAAGTCTCTAGAATGGGCAGGAGTTCTGGTTCATTAGTGCTCTGCTTGAAGGAAAGAGCTCAAACAAATGTGCTGATGACCAGACATGCTCTTCTCACACACCCATCTACAGGGGACAGTTGAGCATTACTAGAGCATTATCAGACAGTGTCAGAGGTGTACAAGGAGAGAAAATGTAAACATCTTCTCCAGCGTTTTGAACCTGGATGGGCTTTAGGGCTGCTCGGTCTGGAAGTTGACGTCCTCTTTGCGTACCTCGGAAGTGAAGTGCTCCCACAGAGCAGAGGGCCAGTCTCTGCTCAGTGACCCATGCTGCATCTCTGGAGCACCCGACCAGTCTCATGCTCCCCACAGATCTGCTCTGTGTCTTTACTGGGAGGGAAGTAGGTTCCAGTGTCACGAAGCAACTTGCTTGGTTCTGGTTGTTGCTCTGATGTGTGGGATGAACAGTTAATAGCAGTCATGTGTACCTGTCCTCAGAGTGCTGGGTAGCCCCATTCCTGTGTTCTAGTGATTAAACAGTTCTACTCTCCCACCCCTCCTTATGGAAAAGTACAGACTCAAATCCTGGCCTTAAAATTATGACTGTATCTTTGGGATACAAACTTGCTTGGTGTATGTGTGTGTCTATAGGGGCAGTGGGGTTCTTAAAACCTTTGTGTATGCTACATTTATGTGCGAGTACATGTGTGCCACTTGGTGTATATGGAGGTCAGAGGACAGCTTTAAGGAGATTGTTCTCTCCTTTCACTGTGTGGTTTCTTGAGACTTGAATTCCAGTCATCAGGCTTGACAGCAAGCACCTCAACCCACTGAGCCATCTTGCCAGCACTTTTTTGTTTGTTTTTGAGATGTAGTTTTGTCATGTGTCTCACACTGGCCTTCAGTGTTCAGTCTCCTTGCCTCAGGCTCCTGAGAACTCGGATGACAAGGGTGCTATGCCCATGTGTGCTCACCTTCCCCTTCCCTTGCCACCAAGAACCTGGGCAGAGATACTCAAGATCAGCTTGCTTCTCAGGAGCCTCTGCTGTCCTTGCAAAAGAAGTGGTCACCTGATGGCTTTACTGCTACAGCGGTGTGAGCTCACTGATGTCCAGGGTCTGTGCTTATGAGAATAACAGTGTTGATTGGAAGAGACGTCGATTTAACCTGAAGTTTAAGGACATGGACTGCATCAATGGCCCATCCCTGGGAAATCTCCAGACATTCGTCATTAGCAAAGTTTGGTTGCTTCCACTTGACTTTCTGCCCTGCTGAGGCTGAAATGGCCTGCATGGCCTGTGACTCTTGGTGCCAGAATCAGAGTGAGCATGACAGAGGAGTCAGGCTTGAGGCTGAAGTTTCTTTTCTCCTGGAGCTCAGACTTCAACTCAGGTGGGAATAAGCAAGACAAGGTCACATGACAGACGGCCAAGCAGAATGGGAAGTTGCACCCAGTTTACACCACAGTTGTTTCCAAATGTGAGCCCAACTCAGAAGAGGTCCCACCCCATATCTGATAAAGTTGGTGTATGGTGGGACCTGAAAAGCTACATTTTTAGCATCCTGGGTAATACACTCCTGGGACGTGCTTTGAAAATCATGGTGAAGTAATGCTGGACTCCAGACAAAAGCAGTAAAGAGTTTGTGCACATAGGTAAGTGGAGACGTGAAAATTCTCATGGTAAGTCATGATATGAACAGAGATATAGAAATGAGAGCCCAAACAAATATGCTTACAAGTCCTTTCTTTTTCTTTTCTTTTTTCTTTTTTTCGGAGCTGGGGACCGAACCCAGGGCCCTGTGCTTGCTAGGCAAGCGCTCTACCACTGAGCTAAATCCCCAACCCCTGCTTACAAGTCCTAAGACAGTCCCTTCAGAAAAATGGTGGCAGTTAAGGGGATGGCAGAGACAAGTCTGCCTGTCCCAAGGGACTGAGATGCTACAGGCAAAAAGGGTCTTCACCCATTTCAGGAAGGCCTGGTAGCAGCCTTGTCCCTGCATGTCTGATATGCTCGATGTACTGAGGGATCTCTGGCTGAGTGGGCTCAGCACTGACTGTTGCTGTGGACGGGTAGCAGTTACTGTGCCACTCGCTCACCCCTGAACTAGAGGGGGACAAATTAGAATTTGGGGACAGCTGTAATAGCAAGTGACCCAGAACTGGATTTTGGTGACTTTCCTTTAGTTCCACAAATGACTGGCACTGAAGTAGTTCAGTGAAAGCCACAGAAAGCACAGAGCGAAAGGGAAACCCCAGATAGGACACTAGCTGGAGCACAGTAGGCCAGGGATGACAGACACAGGTGAACACATGGTGACAGATAATGAAGGGCTTCTGGGGGAGAGCTGAAGGAAGCTGCAGAGTATTGGCACAGATGGCCGCAAGTATGGGGAGGAGGGCACAGTCCCCACCACTGCTGTGCTGTAGAGAGCAAGGCAAGGAGTGGAGAGTGGGCAGAGACAGCAAGGCCAGGTCTTCGTGGAATGACCTTGGAATCTAGGCTGTGGACCGGGGACAGTGTTGTCTGCTTTTGAGATCTGCCCCTGTGTTTCTTTCCCTGATCCCTCACAAGGGGAGCCCATGTGTTAAAGGTTATCCCCGGCTCATGGCACTACTGGGAGCTGGAGGAAGAACTTTTGAGATAGACCTGACCACACCGTCGTTAGGGCCATGCCCTTGTTCTACCTGCCTTTCATTACAGGCCCACAAATGACTGCAGGCTGAAGGGTCTGAGATCATGAGCCAAAACAAAGCTTACTCCTTCAAGTATCTTGTTAGAGAGACAGTCATGACTAGCGTGGGCTGTGTGAACTGTAGGAGTGCAGGCTGGAGACTAGAGCTATGCTGGTGCTGTGGCAAGGGCTAGGTGGTGGAGAAGCGGCCATGGTAGACTGGGGATACTCAGGAGCAAGTAGTGGTAGGAAGCCGTGGACAAAGATGACCTCTACCAATACAGTTCTGCAGAAGGCAATGATAACTTCTGTAATTGTCCTCTGATTGTGAACATAGGCAGCTGATGGACCAACAGGCCTGTCTGAGTCAGAAGCTCAGGGCTGATACCAGAGTCACTAGCATTTGTGTGGCTTAGACGCCTCGGGGGTCAGTGAACTCATTATGAAGGACTGTTAGGAGCACACATGTGGAGGCTCGGGGGAAAAGGCTGATCCAAGGAGAACTAGGAAGGCTCCTAGGGTAGGGCCTTTCCAAAGAGGCAATTTGGAAAGCTAGAGCCTCAGCAAGGTGAGGGAGCGATCGGGGGATCATGGAGCTGCTGGGGGCTAGGGTAGGAGCTGCCTAGAGCAGGGGCTGATCGGTAAGAAAGATGGCTCCGTGAGTCACTCCCCACAAATCACTGTGAGTTGCCCAAAGAGCATATGGGGTACAGGCCCTTGCAAGTAACCACAAAAACCCTCCACCGAGCCTGGAGGGAATCTGGGAGCCGGGCTTGAGGGTGGAAGGTGACGGGAGGCCTACTGGAGGGGCTCCTTACTCAACAGGAGGTGTTGGGCGCAGCAAGTCCTCAGGACAGGTGAGGTGGCTTCCTGTCCCCTCTGCCCCATTTGTGCCTCTCTTTGGTGTTTTGGTCATCTCCATCCACATCTCCTGAGGTTGATGTATAATTCAATCAGGCAGCAGCTCATAGCTCATTTTAAACTCAGAATTCAGAATGGCATCGCAGGACTGCTTGTCATTTTTCTGTGTCTCAGGAAAGATAGAGTGGCATGGGAGACAGTGACAGTAATGGCAGAGGACTGTTGGGAGAGTCTGGTGGGGCAGGGCTGGAGGCCAGAGTAGTGAACAGAGGGGGTGCCAGAGTGTGTCTATGATGAGCACCGTATCTGGGGGACCCAGGGCCTCCTGTGGAGTACCTTTGGTGAGGAAGCAAGGGTAGGTATTACTGTAGGATAGGGACAGCGGGGGTCATGCCCAATGCTGTGGTACTAGCGCCTGCTGAGCTCTGAAGCCCAGGACCTGGCTGGGGTTCCCTTTTAAATCCCTCTCCCCAGAGACAGCAGCAGGGAATCAGACCGCGCTCCTGGCTCAGGAGCTTTACGGTGAAAACTTTATTAGAAGGGCGCTTATAAGAAGAGGGGACACGGCTCTTTAACAATGGGGTACAATGCTGTAAAATACAAAAGTTAGAAAAATCTAAAACACTATAAATACATGCTTTTTACAAAGATACTAAAGGCCTGGCTAGCTAAGGAGTGACATAACCTCAGCCTCCAAACATCCCCAAACTAGAGTCCACACCAGCCCACTTGCCCTGGCAGCAGCAAAGGCTTCTGGGATAAAAGATGGCTCCAATTTCCTTGTGAAGTTTCCACTTCCAGAAGGGAGGGGCCTTGGTGCAGAGGACGTGCTGTCGAAGGGCCTGGGCTGGTCTAGGGCAGCCTGTTTGCACACGCCACCACATGTTGGCCCAGTCTACTCTGATGCGTGTTGATCCTGAGCCAAAAAAGCCACTGTAGCCTCGACCAGTGTCTGGGACTGGCTGTGCCCCAGTTTTACCAAGTCATTGTCCTCAGAGAGAGACCTTTACAACTGTCTTTAAGAAATTAAATAGTTATCCATCTGAATGGCTTTAAAGAGTTATTACATAAATATAAAAGCGGCAGAATGCTAAACACTTTTGTGTTAACACAAGCAACTGCAGGGGCTGCTTAAGGTGATAGCCATGCATCCACATGTTCCCCTGTCTGCAATGCCACATCTTCATGGTTGACCCACATCCTGGTGTATGGCTTTCTACACACTGGGAACTTGCTGTGCACTGTGAAGACCATTACTTAGAGGGGACAGTAATGGAACACTAACGCCACACAAAGAACAAGTGAGCTCAAACCAGGTTCCCTCTAATGTAAAGGGCTCACACATAGTCACTCAGTAAGAACAGTGCAGAGCCAGGGCTCTGTGCCTTCCCAGCCTCTCAAGGACTGAAACTCAGAGATGGCAGCCTGGGGCTAAGAATGAAGTCAGATACTTGCCTCTGCCCCAGACAACTCAGGCACATGCGTGACTGCACATACTACTTAAAAACAACCTTTCTGTGGTTTGAATAAAAACATCAGGTTCTGGAATACATCCCAGCTCTGAGAAGCAAACTGGGGAAGATCAAGACCACAGCACCCCATAAGCACCAAGGCTTGATGCAATACGTTACTGAGTAAAAAAATATACAACACACTCTCGGGTCAGTGGAGAAGTCTGCCAGCAGCCTTGTGTTCTTCCTAAGAGAGTCCCTGCTCTCCACGCTAGGCTTTCCTCAAAATGCCTGGTCTTTCTACAGCTGTCTGGAAGGTAGCCAACTGCCATGACTATAAGCCACATGGCTGGGGCTACCTGAACAAGCACTGAGGAAGGAGGGGGGCAGTAGAGGAGAGGGGTGCAGAGTTAGCTTCTCTGGGGTGCTGAAGGCAAAGACCTCTGCCCAGCACTAGCCATGTGGGTCAGTGTCAGCACATGCAGTCAGGCCACCTGGCAGAACAACACTTTAAAGGCCACACCAGCTACTGCACTGTTTTCCTTTCAATTCTCAATTGTTCTTTAAAAGTAGAAATGCTGTTCATAAAAGAAGGAAAACTAATTTGGGAGGACACTTTGATTACATGTACCCAAAGGAACTATGTTCTCCACAGTGGCATGGCCCTTCCTAGACTCCAAGCCTTTTACTTTCAGGGATGCCGAAAGTAGACCTGCCTAGAACTTCCTGTAAGCTTTCTTCAGCAACTGGACAGTGACGGGGCATGCTCCCTACTGCGTGCCTCCAGAGGCAGCCGTCCGAGCAGTGCAGGTTCTCTGTACTTTCCAGTTGCAGCAGAATGGACTGTGCCATAGTCACCTGGAAGATGGCTGGGGGGACGGGCACAGGAAACCCCTAGGAAACCAGGCAGCAAGTGACACGAACCTCTGCCATGGCTGAGAAGAGAGGACCATGAATACTAGAAGCCACACCAAAGTGTCTCTGTGTTCTGACTCAGAGCATGCAGAACAGGTAGACAGTTCCGAGGACTTCCTGTGTCTGAAGCAGCAGTCCACAGACCATGTCAAGTCCGGCACAATGTTCACACCCAGGGTCTGTGCCCCTTCAGAGAACCTGAGGGGTTCAGAATTGTCTTTGAGTTCTGTATCAACAGCCTGGGAGAGACTCAGACAGGCATCTGTGTCTGAAGGAGGATCAGCATGCCTAGCTGGAAACATCCTGCCCAGAGCTTCTGAGGGCACAGCTCCTGCAGGAGAGGCACCAGGATATGCCCCAGAGCCTCTGGGTCATCAGAAGATTTATCACATTGGAGGGCGCACTTTCGTCCCCTCTGGAACAGGACAGGACTTCCACGGGAAATCCGTGCGAAAACATGGGCTCCTCATTTCACAACAGAAACAGCAGCCAAGAAGAGAGTACCAGTTGCAGGTGGGATCCTATGTGCTGTTCTGGAACAGCCAGGAAAGGGACTCTTTTTCCAGTTGAAATAACTTATACTCCTTTTCTCTGTGATTGCCACTGCGAACAGTACTCATCACACAGGATCACCGCAGCAGTTTTTGGTGGCAATCCTTTACCGGAGCCAGGTAATCTTACATCCCAGGGTGAAGATGACAGGTCTCTGCACCAAGTCTACAATTTTCCAAGGTGTAAAAAAACTTTAATAGCCCTTTCATTTGCCCATGTCAGCCTGGGATGTCTTCTATAACTCTCAGTTTCCAAACCTCAGGGCAAGAAGCAGAGACTGGGTCCTCTTTGGTTTTCCAGCCAACATATGTACCCAGGACTGTTTTCATCAAACAGAAGACATCCAAAGAGCCTGTGCTAGGTGAATTCATTAATGCAGCTGTCTCCATAAACCAACACGGCCTACACCTCAGAAAGTGGTGCCAGCTTCCAGAGATGTATTCATTCAATGTGGTACCACCTCACCCAGGACATGTACTCCACGACTGCCCTTGCTGCGAACACTTGAACATCCGTATCTCTTGAGATCGATGTGATACTAGGAACTACACATCACATACATGGCTGAGCTTCAGCAGGTCCTTCCAAGGAAGAAACGGTTCTCACCAGCTTTACTCTCCAGCATGTTCCCATCTGCATTCTGGGGGTGGGGGAAAGTACCTGCGTAGGCCATCCAGTTCCCCAGGTACACAGACCCTCTCTGTGAGAGTGGTGAGACAGGGCATGCTCCATTAAAAGTTCTTCTCCAAAGGTGAACTCCACACTCCAGCCCTGGAGAAAGGCACTTTCTTTTTGGACTGTGACATCCCATATCTCTGTCACTAAACAAGGAGTCAGGTGGCGACACACCACCTGTTAGCTCAAGCCACCAGATCAGAAGCCATCACACATGGCCTTCAGCCTGGGGCACATATATGCAGCAGACACAGCTGTTCATAAAGTCCATCGCTGGGATCTTCTGTGGTTTCAGAAACAGGTTAGTGCCTTAGTTGAGAGGAATCTGTGTTCTTTGACAAGACCAAGTTGGATGGAGTTATCTTCCAAGGTCATTTTCCCCAAGCCCGCCCTCCCCAACCCGATCCCTTTACTCCCAGTGTCTCTAAGACACGCTGGAACAGCGGATGCTGGGGGAACCCATCTGGGTGAGGACCTTGTCAAGCCACTGCAAGGGCCCATTCAGGTGTAGCTCGATCCAGCAGGGGGTGCTGGTCACTGTCTGTCTCCTGGGAAAAGAGGGAAGAGGTGAGAGACTTTAAAATGTTCAGAAGAATACAAGTAAGTTACAACACTGCTTTCTGCTAGAGAGGTAAATCCTGCCTAGAGGTGGTACTAGTAATGTAGCTGACCTAGGCCAGACTTCCAGGGAGGGCTTGGTGTAAGTTGGGTTCTGCTGCAGGGTGAGGACCTTAAAGAAGGCCAGTTTCCAGGAACCATGACAAGCCCCTCTGCATAACCTGCCTGAATAAAGGTCCCCTGGTTCCTAGCTTGGCCACGGGGTAGGTACCTCCAGCCCCTTTCCAGATTTGGGCCAGCCCCACAGCTGTCATGACATGTCTGTCTGATGGAGGGCGTTTTTTACAAAGCACTGACGGAGCCCACATGCTTCAAGTCCCAGTGTGCCGCTATAATCCCATCTACAGCCTATTTTGGAAAATCTTACCAGCAGAGCTAGCCGGGAAACAATTACTGGAAAAACCAAGGCACACCACACATTTCTTTTCCCCCAAAGCACTTTGTCTAAATTCAGACTGCTTGGTGACGCAGCTCACAGGCAAGCTCCCAGAAGCCTCCACCGAGCAAAGGCTATCTGCTGTGGCAACATACGGGTGCCAGCTGGAGGTGAGGCCCAGGCTGCAGGCCCGCTTACAGCTGCTTTAAAGAACCAGCCTGAAACCTTACTCTGTTTGGCCCACAATGCAGAGGGCATGGCTGTTCTGGGAAGGGGCCGCACCCGCCACTAGGCTGCCGTGCTATGCTGCCAGGCGGCAGTGACGCAGTAAGCCTGGTAGGACGGGGTGTGCTGGCAGGGTTTCCTCCATGGTGATACAGTGCCCTAGAGAGGGGCTTCTGCCAGTATTTGAAGATGGAGGGCCCTGGTGCTGCCCCACTTTCAGGGCCATCCCGAGACTCATCTTCCCTTAATCATCTTGTCCTTTTCTCGAACAGTTAGGGAGGTTCACACTGAGCCTGGGGCTTCTGCCTGAAGGCAAGCAGGCTTCCCAGTTCTTTTCCTTTGGGGTTTTTGCGTTAAAGAATTAATTTTCTAACCTTTCACTCTGATTCCCTAAATGATCTAAATCGTGGACTAAAAGGTTGGCTCAGGCATTCATCCAGCCAGACCTTTGGGCCGGGTCATCACAGCATGGTTTGGAGTTATTCCTCAGTCTGAGCAATTGGGTTGCATGCTTGGTGACCCTCCCTGGATTTCAGATTAAAAGGCCCAGGTTGCTTTGCTCACTGGCACCATGGGGCATCCATGAAAGAGCAACAGCTCTGAAACCTAGACGTCGAGGTTAGATTTTACAGACCTCCGTCCTCTGCGGAGAATCTGACTTTCCATAAGTCATGCTCATTGGGGTTTCATTACAAACGGTGGCCCAGAGCCAATACTGAAATGGGTTTGGCTGGGGTGCAGAATGACTGCAAAACAAAATTGATTCCAAACATCTGGAAAAATGAAGAGAAGGGGCGAGGAACTTGCAAGGCGCTGGCTTCAGCTGATGTGTGGGTACCTCTGTGCGGCTCTGCTCTTGGGGGCTGGGAAGGAGGCATGGAGCAGAAGGGCATGTGGCCCTGCCTCCCAGACCACTCCTGTCCAGCATGGGAAAAGGAGACCATATTCTCATTAAACCTACTCTAGATGGTCTGAGGGCCTCAACCATGCAGACCAGGTAGACCTTGCTATTACTGGTGCCATGTTTAAAGTGCTAACTGGCATCCTTTAAATAAGAGAAAAAACATATATATTTATATGTAATATATATTTTTTAGCTGTTTTCTATAAAACACTCAAATCTCCTTCTAGGGGAGACCGTCACCTTGAGAGTCTATCCCAGGGAAGTTGAGGACACAGCAGCAGCAGCCAGGAGAGGCCGAGTCTGAATCTGTCTTGTCCACTTGACTCCATGCATGCTCTTTGCTCTCCATAAGCTTTTAGCCCCCATATCTCTACAAGAACAATGCCAGTGTCCCCACAATGGGCCTAGAAATGCTGACGGAGCTTGAGAACTGCTGAGTACTAGGACTATGCTGCTATTCTTGGCCGCCATACCTTGCCTAGAGCTGGCTCCCTCTACCACCCGCTAAAGGCAGCTTAGTCACTGACCTGTACTCAGCTCCCCAGCCTTTGACGAAGCTCATGCGGATGGTGCACATGCGAGTCAACTGGTAGACAGCCTCAAAGCCCTGGTTGACAGACTGAGCTAGGAGGGCAGCAAATTCCTGGTTGTTGAAGATCTTCAGGTTGCAGCCTGCCAACCACAGACAAGTCAGATAAGCCAACCCTGGGACCACCCGAATGGTTTGACTCACACAGCTCAAGTGGTCCACCATGGTTCCACCCAGTGGTATCTGCTCTGAGCCTATCACACTGCAAGGGTGGGCCTTCTCTATTCCTACACTTGATCTGCACACCCTTAGCAGGGAGAGGCTGGCTTGTAGGTGCCACCTCCAGCTGCAGGGATGCCAGATGCCAAGAAGGAAGCCTGGAAGTGGGGCTTGGGCGATAAAGGAATGGCCTGGAAAGGCTGAGGCAGAGACCTGAGCCTGGCTGCCAGTGCCTTGTGTGGTAGCCACCTGGGGACAGGTGCTCCTGCATTGGTACAGTAGAAAGCAATATGGCAATGAGGTGGGCTAACACAGGGACGCTCTGCAGGGGTTCGTAAGTACTTTCCACCTGATAGCCCTGTCTCATGCTTGGGCTGGGGAAGAGAGGTGGGTCACCTCTGGATACAGGCTTGGTCTGAGGTGACATTAACAACAAAGTGTATCTAAATTCTCCACAGTACAGCAAGAGACAGGCATAAATAACACCAAAAATAAACCTGTTTGAAGTCTTGTTGCCCAACTGCCAGGATTGCATGGCCCAGAAGATAATACCAGAGTCTATGTCCAGTAGCCAGTGAACCAGCAGAGACCCCATCTGCTGTGTGTGAGACTCTGCTTCTTCTGACCCTCTATCTCCTTTAGGTGGTTAGGGGGAGCTGGGCTTGGTCATCAGCGTCCTAACAGTCTTTGAGCGAACAGAACACTGTCGAGCCAGTTCAGCCTTCACCAGGGCTGGAGATGGAGCGGGTAAGGCAGCAAACTGGGAATACTACCTAGCTTCCACCTCCACCCCTGCTTTCTCCTGGATCGGGTGGGTAAAACAGTACAGTCCATAAGCCCCTCCCTCCTGGGCTTCAGCCTCAGCTGAGCCAACAGACTGGACACCAGGCTAGTCAGCCCAAGTCCTCTATGGAGCAGCCTGCTGTGGCTTCCTCCCAGCACTCTCAGAACTTCTCTCCTCAGCCTTTCTTAGAGCCACAGGGGTTGCTAGAGAGGAGTGAGCTCAGAGATGTGAATGCTTTGCAAATGAAACCACAGAGGTTGCCCAAGCAGAGCTGACTCCGCCCACAGCCCACGACTGGACTGTCATCTCAGCAGCAGCAAGAGGAAGAGGACCTACACGTCCCAGGCAATGACCGGACACAGGCCACGTGCTCTCAGGAGTGCCTTTCTGCCTTGTGGGTAGGGGAGTTCCAGCCTGGCAGTTCTTAGGGGTCCAGGAGACAACCTCAGGAAAAAAACTCAACTCCCCAGAATAAACTCAAAACATTTTCATACTGATCCAAGGCCTGAGTTCAGGATGCCTTTTAAATATCTGCCTGTCTTTTACATGGCACCCCCAGCCAGCACACCCAGTGACCCACCCTAGTTACACTGTCCTTTCTGGCACATGCCCTCACAAACTTCACCCCACTGATCCCTGACCTAGTGCCTCCTCCAGGACACCTTTCTGACCATCCCACAGGTAGATGGCCTTTTCTCCCCATTAGAGCTGCTTGCCGGGGACTAATAGTCCTGGGTGTGTCACAATCACCCTGTGTCCATCTTAAAACACTCCAGGCCTGTAAAACTGCAGGCACAGGAGCACCTCTGTCCATCTTGGCATAGACCAGGAATACATCATATGTTTAGAGAAAGAATGAAGAGCAGACAGCACCTAGGGGTGAGGGAGGGCGCTCTGGGTTACAGGTTTGACATTCCCTCTGTTCTCTAGAGGTCCGTGGTGCACAGACAGCTACAGTGTCAACAACATACACAAGTGTGGAGGGAAGGCGAGAGAGATTTCCCAGGCACGCCTCAGGGGCCATGGCCCCAGAGCAGCACCCTCCAGAGCTTACCTGGGGGTATCTTGCAGACAGTGGCAGGGTGCCAGCCATAGCGCTGGTTGCAGTTGGGAGACTGGACGAAAATAGCACTGTCACTGAGGCACTCTGCAAAGACCTCCCCTCCAATGTAGTAGAGCCGCACACCCCTCCCTGCAGAGGTCAGAAGATACTGGGTCAGAGAGACCAACCCCCAGGGCAACTAGGCCAGCTGGGGAGGGGGCATCAGACAGAGCCGCAGGTGGCAACTCCAAACAGGAGGAGCCCCGAGCCCAGCCTGAAGCCAAGTGGGTGAATGTGGGCAGCTCTGGGTTCCTAAAGCAGCTGGAATAGAGGGAAGAGGGAAGAGCCTGGCCCCAGTCCTAATAATAGCTTCTGCCATTACTCCGCCTTAAGCCTGAGCTCCTATCTAGAGGAGAGCAGTAATAACCTACCTTAGCAGCCCCTGCCACAGTGCCCAGAGGGACAGCTGCTGCCACCCCACTGCTCCAGTCCATCCCCCCACCATAACCCACAGGGCACAGAGGTGCCTTGGTGAAGTTGCTACTGGGGTTTTGGCATTCCCTGGCAAGGGACCTCCCTTCACATGGTCTCCTAGTGCAGTCTGTATATTTTATTTCTTTCCCTCTATCACCCAAACCCACTCCAGATGGACAGAAATTCGTTTTCAGTTGACTCAGCACATCAGTGGTTCTGTAAACGGTGAGCTCTGCTCAGTGGGGATGTCCCCTTATGCTTAGAAGAGGTTCAGAGTACAAGAAAGCAGTTCAACTCACAGACCAGTGTCCTGTGAGCGGAGAGCAAGTGCCGTAACTACACACTGTGCCACGCTCCCACCTCGCCTCATCTGGGTCCTACAGCCCTTGGTGCTGGGGGTCCCAGTGTCCTCAGGAGGCGGGACGAGGGTAGGTACATTACCAATGTGCCGCCTTGTAAGCTCCACGGCTGCATTCCGGTTAACATTGGACAGCAGGCCCAGACAGAAGCGCTCTGAATTGGAGGGATCAGTGAAGCCATCTACTGTCATGGACGGCTGTGAAGCGTGGAATGTCTCCCCAACTCGCTGGTTCAGCTCGTAGTAGGAGATGGAGCACCAAAAGGCCGGCTCACAGTAGGTGACTGGCTGTAGGTCTGAAGAGACATGGGGTGTGCCAGGTCAGTAGGTATTCAGGGAGGCTCTGGAAGACTTGCTTCTTCCTCTGACCCCCCAATTCCCATTGCACAAACCCTTCAGGGTGCCAGAGAGTGGGATCCTCAGAATTGGGGGGGGGGACCCTGACAGCCTATAGAAGAGACACTGTGTTAATTTCTTCTGGACCCACAGGCAGCCTGCCCCATAGTGTTTGACCGAACTGTGAACAGAAGCATCCTTCAGAGTAAGGCTAGCCCAAACAGGAAGCGGGTCAGGACTGACCAGCACTATAAGCAGACCCTTTCAGGGACCTCTCAGCAGGCAGGGTCCTGGCAGCTCCTCTCTCACAATCCTGCAACCTCCTGCAGGACTGCATGCGCCCTGTGCCACCTCCAAATGCTCCTCCACACTGTAGCTCTACTACTGGCCTTAGGGAGGAGCTTTAAGCCCACTCTGACCACTTAAATGATCCACCTATGCTCACTGTACCATCTCCTTCAGTGGCTTCGACCTCCTGCAGCCCAGGCATATGGTCCTTGTAAGAGTGAGGTGAGGACAAAGTCCCCATCCTGACACTATACAATTCATACTGCCAGAGCCAGCTCTAGGGTCAGGACACCCTAAGCTAGGGCAAATGACTGCTTGGGAGAAAAGGGGAGGGGGTTAGATATTATGGGATGGTCAAATGCACCCTCAACCTGTACTCGCTGTATACTAACAGCATATATATACCTTACCCCTTCCCCAAGTACTGAAAATAAAAACCATTCCTAGTACTGCCAGATGTGTTCCAGGGGTTGGAAGCACTCCCCATTGAAAGCCACTGTCCTTTAGATTGAACCAGCATGATTTCACTCACGTTCCCTTGTGTGAGCCTCTAGATCACCCCTGCCCGCCTGTTGCATCCTCTATGTCACTGGAGCTATCAGTGGATTCCGTGAGCTAACTCGAGTAAGATGTGGCCACGCAGCAAACGCCGTATGCTATCAACATGATAATAACCCAGACTATGGACCTGAGAACTCCCTGATCCTGGCTTGACTTTCCAGATGCAGAAGAACAAAGCTTCCTTTCTTCCTTTTCTTCTCACGGTTGAGCAAGAGGCCAGGAGGACAGAGGCAGAGGATCAAAGCTACTGTACAGAGGAGAGAATGATGGGACAGGAGCAGCTGTGGCCTGTGCCCCCGGCTTCTGAGGCTGGGCTGAGCCACATCGGCCATGTCCGGCCCTGGCTCTGCTCCATGCTTCCACATTCCAATGAGATAAGCTAGATTCTAAACAATGCAGCCACTAGAATGTGAGCTATGTTGCTTTGGACACTTTGGGGTGGTTTTTTTGGTTTGTTTTGGTTTGTTTAAAAAAAGAAAAAAGAAAAGCCCAGGACTAGCCAAGGGCTAGCCAAGGTTTAAAATGTTCGGGTGACCTGTCAGCACCACTAGCTGCTACTGCCCAGGTGCGGGCTCTACCGCCCTTGAGGTGTATCCTTGGAGGCATGACCTACTCTGGTCTGTTTCCTACTCTGTGTCAAGACTGGTTCTAGAGAGAGCTAAAGCCGGCCATCTCAGCCACTGCACTTCTGGCATGTGTCAGTCTGAAGAGGCAGCTTTGGCTGATCCAGGTCAGCCTTGCCTTCCTCAGTAATGTGAACAGCACATTTAGCTCCCTCACCCCCAAATTTCAAAGTCCTGCCTAAAATTTCATGGTCCTAGTCCCAGGGACACTGACACCTACCAATCCAAAGGTGGCAGGCCACCCAGAGTGTCTGTCACACCTGGAGGAACACCGTTCTGGGAAAAGGTCTTCCCGGGGAGATACGGACCCTCCTCCAAACACCTCTGGGATCCTCCAAAGTAGGGAGACTGAGCTCAGAGGGACACGCATGCCATCAGGACTCAGCAGCTGTGTCATGGCACCAGGGCACAACTTGAAGACTGCCACTTCAGAGGGTACCTGTCAACTCTGGCTCAGAAACAGGCAGAATAGGATAGCCCCATTCGTGGCTTCTAATTCCCTGCTTCTGGCTGTGCCTTTGAGTTCTCTCTCTCCTTCCACCCCCAGTATCAGTCCTAGCTGCTTCCTTCAGGCACTTCAGCCATAGCAGGGACAAAGCAGAAACGTATAATTACTGTTTCTTCCTGCAGTGGTGGTCCTGCCTCTGCCCCCAGATGCAATTCTTTTTGCAAAAGTCGGTGCTCTGGAAAAAGAACTACCCCTGGTGTAAGTCTGTGGTAGCAGATATTGATAGCCTGTTCTGAGCTTCCTAAAAGATCAAACAAAAAGAGGCCATCGTTGTTGTGGCCTAGACCTGTCACACACCCCATAGGCTCATACGTGTGAATACTTGGCCCCCAGCTGTTGGTGCTGTTTAAGGAGGTTATGAAACCTCTGTGACCCAGGGCTAAGCTGGCAGATGTTGGTCCCTGGAAGCAGGCCTTGAGGGTTACAGCCTTCCCTGAGTTCTGGTTCCATTCTCTGCTTTCTGATCTACCAAGGTTTGAACAAAGTGTGCTTCAAGGTCCAGCCAACATGGGCTTAGCTGCTCCAGCCACCTTGTCATTCCCTGGAATCAGTGCACCCCAGGTCTCAGAGCTTCCCAACAAATGCCAGTGTAGTTTACACAGGCCCTGAAGACCTGCTGCTCAAGGGCTCCGCTCACAGCAAGACTGCACTGGCTGATTGGCTTATGCTCCAAGGAGCATGGGTTTGTTGTATTGACCAAAGCTTCCATCACCTGGGATGTTAGAGACCTTGACTCCACATAGCCCAGCTCCCACCAGCCTGGCCAGTCTCTGCTAATATCCTCCCAGAACAGAAATGTGGGAGACATGGAGCCTCCAGCACCATCAGGGGCCCCACCCCCAACCAGCATGGTGTCAGGCAGGCTTCTAGACTGGCATGGGGCACTCAATTCTCCACTGGCCCCAGGCCAGCCTAACGCATTGGCTGGCTTCAGTTCCAAGCCCCGTTCCAAGCTGGCACGGACTCTCTGTTTTGTTTAAGGAAAGGAAAACAGAATAAAACCCAGAAGGCGACACTCGGATTAAGGGGTGCCTATTAAAAACATGTGCAAAAGATTCCAGTTGGCAGAAGCAGAGGGGAGGAGAGGGGCACATCAGCTTTCTCCTGAACTGAAGCAGACGATGAGCAGAGATCTGCTCAGTGAGTACCAGAGGACTTGAGGTCAAAGCAGAGATGGCCTGGCTAGTCTGGGCTCTCCCTAGCCATGGAGGGCAGGTCTGTCTGAGTCTTAAGGATTCCACCCTCCAACCCCATATCCCTTCCAGCTCTCTGTTGTTGAGCTGTTCTCTTTCAGAGGAGTGCCCTTCCCCATCTGTATGACCCTGACCAGCAAGGCCCAATTCAGGTGACATAGACATTCCTTCATGCAAAGAAATTTCATGCCCAGCCATCTGGGCACTTTCTCATGTGCTACAGGGGTTGGCCCTCTGTAACTGAAGTGTCTGGGCCCTAACTCGAGCCTCTGGGGTTAAGGCAGAGAGGCAAGGCATGCAGAGGAATGAGGGTAAGTTCCTCTAGCCTCAGACCAGTTTACTAAATCAAGAAAACATTCACCACCATGAGAGTGTGTGAGAATGTGTGTGTGTGTGTGTGTGCACATACACATGTGTGATATGCCTTGGGACCACCTGAGGTGTCCGTCCCCACTTTCTACCTTGTTTACACAGGGTCTCCCGCTCAGCCTATGAGCTTCCAGGGAGTCTCAGGCCTCTGCCTCCCATCTTGCTGTAGAAGACACATGCTGCCACATCCGGCATTCCATGGGTTCTTCACGCTTGCATGGCTGTACTCAGTGAACCACTTTCCTAAGCACCTGCCTGTGTTCCCACAAGCCCACATGCGGCTGCACATGGCCTTTACGAAGGGCCTGTCTGGCAGCATGGAGAAGCCGGTGGCTTCTCGTCATTTTCACAGGCCTATCATCACTCCTGCCACCCAGCCCTGTCCTCTCCCAGCAGAAGGTGGCTCACCCTGCCATAGGCACTCCAGGAAGCTATTATCTCAATAGGCTCCAGCTCTCTGCTGCCGCAGGGCTCTTGTGAGGACCTCGGGTTTCCTCATCCCAGCCACACCCTACATGTGTCACCCTGAAGCAGGGAACAACTTACTCACCAGAGGGACCCATCTGCCACCTTTCCCTAACCTGCTGCTTCCTTCCCGTTTTCCTCAACCTTCCTGACTTAGACACTTAGGAAGTTCCAGGTGACCCACCCAGCATGATGTGTCTGATAGAAATATGCCCAGCTCACAGCCCCTGCTCTGAGAAACAGTGGTGCTAGGGATTCCCCAGGGCCGGCCTCTGCACCGCGCCCAGCTGGGGCTCAGCCATGCGTTTGGGCCTCATCACCCAGGTCGCTGCACCACTGTATTAGAGAAGTGGCTTCCCTGTGGTAGGAAGCTCATCTTTCCCTAGACCAGAGTTGGGGCCTGGAGTGGGGAAGAAATGAAAGGAGCAAGTGGATGTTGTACACTTCTTTTTGCATCGCAGTTTCATAACGAGATCTTTAGAAGGCACACCTGCACCCTGAGATCCCTCATCTCTTCTCTCAGAAGCACTGTGCTGACTGGCTGTATATCAACTTGGCAGACTAAAGCCATCTGAAAGCAGGTGACCCTCGGTTGAGACGATGCCTCCGTAAGATCAGTCTGTGGACAATCCAGTAGGGCATTTTCTTAATTAGTGATCAAGAGGCAAGGGCTCAGCCCATGGTGGGTGGTATCATCCCTGGGCTGGTTGTCCTGGGTTCTACAAGAAAGCAGGCTGGGCAAGCCATGAAGAGGAAACCAGTGTGCAGCATGCTTCCATGGTCTCTGCATCAGCTCCTGCCTCCAGGCTCCTGCCCTGTGTGAGTTCTCGTCCTAACTTTCCTCAATGATAGACCAGCTTATGTCTCATTGGCTCTCTCCCAGAAGCAGGCCCCTCTCTCCCCGATCCACCTACTCCTATGATATCAGACAAGCCTTTCAGTGGTATTTTTTGAGTGAGTGGACTTGCTGGAATGATCAGTGGGTAAGAGAGAGAAGTTCCCAGCAGCCACCTGTTTGTGGGAAGATTGCAAATGGAAGGTTGTCCCCCTTCTTGGCACTGTTCTATGCTACCCACCCTAGTTCTTGGTTGGGAAGGGCTTCACACAGGCATTGTGTGCTTTATAACAACGCCTTCTCCTTGGACCAACGGCAAATACAAAGCAATGATTGCGTCTCTGTGCCTTTGGCCCCAGCCTCTCTGACTTCCCAGGGAGGTTGTAAGGCATAGCAACCTCCATCAATTTTCTCCAGGCCCACCACACCTTGTGAGGGCAGGCCTCTCCATGGTCCATCCCCTTCCCATGTGCACAGGCCCATGATCATCTCTTTAAACATTCGTTCCTACTTCAATAATGGGTCATCTCAACTTCCCTCAGGGTAGTCAGCGACTACTTGGGCTTCCTTCTGGTTTTCCTCCAGTAACTTCTCATCAAATGTATACTCCCCCTACAGTGGCCAGATTACCTCCATGAAGCTGCCATAAAGATCCCACCACAACCCCTCCAGCATACCACCAGCCTCATGCTGTGGGTTGGGGGGTGAGGTGGCACTCAGAGCTCAGCCTCACCTTGCCCTGTTCTCCCTGTCAGCTGACAACCACCATACTGCTGACTTCCATGGAGCACACCCGCTCTGCTGCCTGCGGTGCCCCCCCCATCCCATCTCATTGCTTCATTTACTCAGCCATTGCATGCGGCTTCCTCTCAGGCATACCAAGCCCTCTCCTCAATGCTTGCTCCCTCAGCACCACAGGTGAACACAGATGTAAGCAGGCTGAAGGTCTAAGTATCCTCCTCAGCATAGCTCTATATGCTGTATGGATTCTGCCCTGATCTCTGTATAGACTGAAGAAGCCAAAATACAAAGTCAGTTTCTCTGCTGTACGGCTGAGTTCGGAGGCTCTCCTGTCCACTTAACTTTCTGATCCGTGACATGAAAGTTAGCATGCTTCTGCCCATGGCTATGAAGAACCACCTTGGGGTAATCTGAAGAGATCCCAGGAAATACTCACCTGTGCCCACCCTGCTCTTTGCTCATCTCCTCCCAGCCCTTCTCCCCAAGTCTAAGTCAGAGAATTCTGGCCCAAGGCCACTGCCACCTTCAGACTGGCCTGTGACCTTGATGACTTCACAGATAAGTACCTGCCACAGGGGTACTGGCCTGACCATGGTGGGGTGAAATGCTCCAAAAATAAATCTAAAGCAATCCTAAAGGGGAAGCCCAGAGTCAAGCTCACAATTGGCCTTTAATGGCTTATAGTCTCAGATTGTTTTCAATAACGCAGTCCCTTCACTATCAGGGATATGACCTTCCCTCAGCCAAGCCCAGCGGTATTATGCTACAAAGATTTAAACTGTATCTCTAAGTCCTGTTTTGTTCCACCCACACATCGGCATATTTCAAAGGCTCTTTACCCATCTCCCAATATTCTAGATGACGAGTTCTATCTGATATCTGCCAAGGTCTTGAAACAAGTGGGCACCACAGCCTGTCCAATGTACTCCACTCTGAAGAGTTCTACCATGATCAGCTGCTTTTCCTGAGCCGAAAAGCAAGTGCTAGCCTTAACGCCACACTCCCAACCCCATGAACCCAAACTTTGTTTGTTTTGCTTTTTTTTCCAAACTACAAACCAGAAAATCAAAAGCTACCTTTGATAAAAACATGGATGTCTCATCTGTTTTGAGCCCTTCTGCCGTTTCTAGCCCCAAGGACTTCTGCAAAGCCTCCCTCTCCCACGCAGGAGGGATGCTAGCAGGCTGGCAGGGTGACCCTCAGAACACTGACCTGCAATCCAACAGCTGAACATTGTTGTGGGAACAGTGGGGTCAGCTGATATAAACACCGTGAGATAACACAGTGCTAATCAAGACATTCAAACGGAGAGACACATTTTCAGAGAAACAGAGGCAGAGACTGGGAGAGGCAGACAAGCCCTGGTTTCGGCAGCATGGAGCACACGTGTACACTGCCCTCACCAGTACCAGACAGACCACGATAAAACAGTTGTGCTAGGCAGTGCGATCGTGGGCACATTGCTTTCTCCCCAAATTCCTTATATGTTGCTGTTTTAATAACAAGTTATTATGAGACGATATACTCAGCTGAAATACCAATGTGTGTCTGAAACAAGCTTCTGGGAGCTGGGGGCCGAGTCTGGGCAGCTGCCTGTGGCTTTGCCCCAAGCCACACACGTGTGTTTGGCTGACCGAGGCCCCTGTCTCCTGGGCCTGAGGTCTGGGAGATTTTCGTTCACTCACGTCTGACCGCTTCCCAGGGGAAATACGAACCTCAGCATAGACTGTCTTTCCTACAGGCCACTGTTCTCGGGTTTCTCTGTTCTGAGGTGACCCAAGGATCACTGTAACCAGAAACCCCTCGGGTTGGGCTGTGCTGATGGTGAAGGAGGGGGCAGGGCTCACCTTCACTGTCCCTTCCCACTGAGGCAATCAGTTGAGTTACAGCCAGGAGTGTGGCAGCCTCCACCTTAAAGATGAATAGTTACTCACCCAAGTTATTGTGTGCTGGGGACATCGGATTCGGGGAGAGGTTTGGAGAGCCTGCAAGGTGAGACGCAGTTGTAAGACATTGTTGGAGTACTCCACTACCAAGACAGGATCACTCGCCATGCTACAAGGAGACCCTAGACCAAGCCTGGAGTCTCAGGAGCCTGGACCTAACCTCATGAGCCCCCCAACTACACATCTAGCCATGTTGCCCTATCTGTGGAATAGACAGATTGAAGGTAATTTTAAAGGCCCCTCAAACACATTCCACCTTAGCACCTAAGCAAGGCTCCAGTGCAGGCCTTGGTGGGCCCAACTAGGCCAGCTCACACACCTGCCCTCAGGGAAGACTGACTATTCCTGAGGAAATGCAAAGACAAGGAGCCCCTATGTGTGCTGTGGAGGGTAGCCTCCATCCTCACAGATCTGCCTCAGAAATGCTGCAACTCAGCAGCTGATTTGATCCTTCGTACACGGCAGGAGAGGGCATGTGACGTCTAATAATTCATGCTCTGATTTTCTCTCAATCCCTAGCTACCAAGAAAACGTGTGTGTGTGGGTGTGAGTGTGTGGGTGTGGGAGGGGGGAGGGAGGGAGAGAAAGAGAGAGAGATCAGGTCTGCCTTTCTGTAGGCCCGTGTGCAGCTCATAGTTAGTTATTTATGAATGTCTTGTGGCCCCACCCCACCCCCTGACATCCACCAGACCTTGAGGCTGAGCCCTGAAGCTGCCTTGAGCTGTCCCTGGGGCTCTTTTATTTCACCCCAACAGAGCTCTGAGCTCTGAGAGGGCCAAGAATGGGTCACAGGTTTCCTTTTCTCCCCGTGGTGGCACCTGCCCCGGTGGAGATAAAGAACAATTTCAGAGGCCAAGTGGGGCTTGGCCAGCTTGCTGCAAATACGTATCACCCGTGTGGTTTGGGCCAAAGTATGTTAACATTACTGGGCCTTCATTTCCCCCTCATACAAAGTAGAGACATTATCATCTACTGACCTGTATAAAGTAAATAGAAGTTACATTAAAAACAAACAAACAATTGCCAGGCTTGGCATACAGGAAGCATTCAATAGTTGTTTCCTATTTCTATGGTAGTTCAAATCATGAAGGTCTAAGGTTAGTTGAAAGGACACATGTGCTCTCAGGGGAGACTTGAGGGTGACCTAGGTGACCCTCTTAACCAGAGACACTTCCACATCTCACCTGGTAGGAAAGCCAAGTCCATGAGCAGCTGGACTCGGAGCCAAATGGGTTACTTGGAAGAAAAAGAACAAAGAGAGACCTCTGCCCGTCCATGCCTAGGTTGGCTGAGTACACAAATCCTAGCTCCCACAGAGCCTTGCAGGGACAGAGAGGTGTAGGAGAGGGGACAGCATAATGAGACGAAAGAAAGCAGAGGGAGCAAGCAGATTGGAGCCAGGGAAAGCATGCATGGCTGGCCCTCCCCCCACACAGGCCATTCTGATGACATTTGTTTATTACAGTCATTGTACACATACAGGGGGGAGAGAGCGGGCTGTGAGAAGCTCTGCAGCTGGAGGGAGGCTGCCTAGCTGGCTCACTTCCCATGCCAGCACTCCGTAGCTGCAAGTTTTCAGCGGTCACTTGGCACAGAGCACAGGAAGGTCTTCCGTGCATTCCAGCTGGGTCTGTGCTGCCAGCCACATGCCTGGATGGGTGTGTGTTGGGGGGTGTGCTTGACCTAAAAGTGTAACACCCCAGTGACTAGCACACATGTGATCCCTTTTCACCCTTTTGAGGATTGTGCAACCTCTTGCAGTCCGAGAGTGAGGCAGCCCCCCCCATCGTGGGAATGGAACAGCTGCTGGGCCCCTTTCTCTCTCCTTGCCCACTACACAATGCAGAACAGGTCCCGTGTGGCAGCTGGGGCTCTGTTCAAGAAGCTGCTGGTTTGGAACCAATTTGGTCCCATAACATATGACATGGGAAACATCTGGGAGCATAGCAGGATAGAACTAGCTCAGTCCCTCCCAGCAGGGACACACTGATCACATTGGCCACTACATAGAGAGACAGAGACAGACAGACAGACAGACAGACAGACAGACAGACACGTCAGTAGATAGATATTTCTTTTTAAAGAAGTCACTACTGGTGTCTTTGCTGGCCACCAGAAAAGGCTATTCCTCCATCCATGTTTTCCTCCCTGCCCTCCTGCACTGCTTCAAGCGTTCGAGCCCATCTCCCACCTTCTGCCAGCACCACACCCAGGTGACCTGACTACACTGTCAGTAAAACTACTTTGTGTCCTCACTGCAGAGGGATGTATGAGGCACACAGGGATGCTACTCTACAGACACTAGGGAGGGAGAAAGCAGCAAGGCAGAAGGGAGGGGCAAGGCTGCAGGCACCGCCCACACTACTGACCTGCGTCCATGCTGTGGTTCATCTGGTGGTCGCTAGTCTCTCCATCTTCACTCAGGTAGCCAGGAGGTGGGGTTTCTGGGGGGCGAAAAGGCAGGCAGTTCTATTAAAATGAATGCAAGACCTGGCTCTGGCAGTCCATTTGGGAGCCAATATATCATGCAGGGCACCTAGAAGAAAGCAGGGCCTCACAGGAAAAGTGTCAGCTCCTGGACTCAGCCATGCTCAGGCCTGTCCACCTCTGCCCTCTGCCTCCTAACCTGAATCCTAACACACTGACTCCCAAGTCTGAAGTCCCTTGCTCTAGGGCCAACAACTTAGCTGACTTGTTCCTATCCCTCAAGGTCATGTTAAGAAGGGAGGCTTTAGAGCCTCCTTCACCATCTCTGTCCCCTGAGGAGCTGTGGCCTTGAGCCTGTCCCTGTACAGATTGGACACTCCGGTCACTGCTGTCTTAGGGGGATGTGGCTTAACTCTCCAGTGAGAGTGCCATTCAGCGGTGGCTCCCTCAGAGATCTGTTTCTCAGAATTCTGCCTTGCCCTCCCACCCTGCCTTAGCCCTCCATGGTTTGCCCCTGACAGGGAGTGGACAACTTACCCCCCGGAGGCCAGCGCTACCTGCAAGGATCTGAGAAGCCAGACAGCTGGCCTCTGCTTGCATGTGCTCTGACCCAAGACACGGCCACAGCCAACCTCAGTCCAGTAAACCAACCCAGAGTGAAAGCCACATCCAAATTAGAACACTCTAAAAGGAACACAGCTGGATCACTGCCCCGAAAGCAAAAGTTGCCCTGACTGGTCCTAGCGTGGCCAAGCGCAGCTTCCCTGGATGCCCAGAGTGCTTGGCAGTGATTCACACATTATTTGCATGTAAATGAGGGGCTTCTAGAAACACTGGCACTCTGACAATGGAGCACATTCTATTTACTGCCTCAACTCCCTCTCTGCCCAGTCCAAAGCTCAAGGTATGTACAGAGCCCCCCTGCTGCTTCGCCTCACCCTCTGCCACCCCTACCCTTTAGGGACCCTGCCGGTGTGCCAGCCTTATGGGCTAGGAGGGCCAGGAGAGACACAGTGTTGCTATTTCCGCTTTCAAAATAAATGACGGCACTGAGGCCCTGCAGAAGGGTCACAGGGTCCTCTGTGCCAAGAAAAACATCGTTAGGGAAGCTCCAGCCACTGATCATTCCCGGCAGGGATGTGGCAGAATCAGGGCCCAAGAGCCTGCTGTATGCCCACAATATGGAGAAGAGGGGAACATGGAACCACCCCTGCCTCCTGGCTGCCTCTGCTGACACCCGTGCCTACCTGGAATATTGCTCTGGGGTTCAATGCCAGCGGGGAAGTTAGTGTTCTCGGGGATGGAATGGCTGTAGTCATCCAGAGGGGGGAACTCGGCCGGGATCTCGGTGTGGCGTGGCACCAACACTGGAGGTAGCACTGTCCCCAAGGGAGACACAACAGAAACGGATCAGTGCTGGCACACTGAGGTCCCAGCCCCCAAGGGCTTCTGAGAACCTTCAGAGTGGGTAGGAGGGGGAGGGCAAGGCCCCTCTCACATACCTGGTGTCTCTACTCTCTGATAGTGGTAAGGATTTACACACACTTCATCCTTCTTCATGTTGAAGGCGAACTCACAGAGCTCCATGGCCCGTAACTCATGGTGGCTGTGCAGGTCGGGCCACCGCCACAAGCGGCAGTAGATGACATGGGGGAGCCCCTTCCGATGGGATACCTGCAGCCGGCCATCCAGTGACCTGTCATGGCAAAGAAGGGACAGAAGGTGTCAGTTAAGTAGATTTGGATTGCTGTCTCCTAAGTCCACCCCCAGCAGCTCCTGAGGAGTTCGAGGTTGCTGGCAGACCCTTTCAAGTTCATTTCTCCCCCAGACACAGGGGACCAGGACATCTGAGCACCACTGTTAATTGTTCTTGCTGGACAGGGCCCCAGCTCCCAAAAGAAACAAGGAGACCCACCAAGGAAGGCTGAGGCTTCCTAGGCTGGAAGAGAGGCACTGCACCTAGTAGGCCTCAGAGTTCTCAGAGCAGCAGCTCTGAAGGAAAGGGGACATTCTTGAAATAAGCTCGAGTAGATGTCACCAGTCTGGCCCTATAGAGGTGACCACTGGACAGGGTGGAAGCTGGGTACAAGACTACAAGAGGAGGACGAACGGCCAAGAGAGCTGACCTGGTGGGGAGTTCCACTTTTCTCTGAAAGCTGTAACTAGCCTCTGAGATGTTTGTGTGGACTGTGTACAGGTACCCATGTGAAAACGACAGGCCCTACGGTAAGTCTGGCAGCGTGTGGCCCACGGGTTGGGAGTAGTGGGGTGGCGAGCATGGAGTAAGAGAGACAGGACTGCCCTTTCCACAAGAAGGTGTCCTTGGAGCCCCAGGTCAGGGGCATGATGTTTCTAGTAGCTGGGCCAAGCTAGCCGAGAGCCATTGCAAGCGGTCTCTCTGTCCCTAGGGCACCTATAAGTCTGAATTCAACAGATTTTATGAGTACTTTATAAGAGAGGGGCTGGCCAGATGTGTCAGCCAGAGCCAACCAGGGTCCAAACAATCTCCAAGCCACTGGCTTGGAATGGCGAGGGGCAAAGGTCAGTGCTAGGCTTGGTCACAGGGACTGAGAGCTGCTGACTAAGGGCGTGTGGAAGGATGTAATTACCTCCCTCCCATGAGGCCCAGACCAAGGAGCCCCTACAGCTGAAAACAGTAATTACAGAGCCGAACAAGAGAGGACAGCCTGAAACCATTCCTTGAGGCACAGAAGGAAGACAGCCAGATGTGAAATCAGAAGACCCGAAGATGTGGCTCTGCTCCTGACAAGCAACCCTGGGTACTAAGACTCTCAACTGCCCCATCTGTAAGATGGGGACAGTCTCCCCTCACCTGATCTCTACCAGAAAGCACTTTACAGAGCACTGACTGGGGAGTCCTCTCAGTGTTACTGGTGACTGCTGTCATCCTCTAAGCCAGCCTTTGGCAAGGGGGCTAGGGGTTGAGCTAGGGTTGAAGATGTGGACCAAGAGAGTGGTTAATAGTAGGCGGAGACAGAAAGTCCTTCAGCTCCCCTCACGTATTCCCAAAGCTACCGAATCCCTGGAAGATAAGGGAGATGGCCACATTGCCTCTTCAGGATATGACAGAAGCCCTAACACAAGGTTAGCTGGCTGCTGCGGCCACCTCTCTGATGGGAAAGAGAGGGACAAGAGAGAAGTGGCCAGAGAAGGGCCACACCAGCAGTGAGGAAGAGTGGAGCTGGAGAGCCCCTCCGGCCTGGGCAGTGGGAGGAGCATTCTCTTGCTTTCAGAGTGAAGACGTCAGTGCTGAGGAGACGGCCCAGTTAGCTAAGTACCTGCGCTGTGAGTGTAAGAGCAGGAGTTCAGTCTCCAGAACCTGAGTGAAAAGAGCTGGCTTGGGTGGCACACTGAGGAGGCAGAAACAGTCAGATCCCTGCCTAGCCTCTGTGGTGAGACCAAGGCCAATGAGACCCTGTCCCAAAGGATACAGAAAGTGGACAGCACCTGAGGAACAGCAGCCAAGGCTGACTTCTGGCTGTCAGAGGCATGCGAACATGTACCAAAGTCCTCCAAACTGACCAGCACACCAATGGGACCCAACAAAGGTGGTCAACAGTCACATGTGCATGGAACATTGACTTGCATCAAAGGTCCAAAGACACAGCAGCTGGGGAAGGCTGAGCCTCCTGGAGATCCACACTAAGAAACTTCAACCCGCGTCTTACACCTCTGTGGAAACTGAGGGTCAAAGAACAAAACTCAAACCGGCGAGGGGCTCTGTGACCAGACAGTGAGTTCTCAGCTGCCGCAGCAAAAGCGCTATCCGTTAAAAGTCAAAGTTGATGTATCAATATACTGGGACTCAGGACAGAGACTTCTGATCGGTAGAAAACTTGAACAAAAAGAGAGGGGGCAAGCCAGACAAGAAAGCACTAGAATACATCTCACAGAGGTGCTTTCTAGGCTAAAGAATGCCAAAAGCAACTGTGAATCTCTTGATCAAATGCTATTTAAAACACTTAAAGATGGCCAAGATGTTCTATGTCGTTACTAGTAAGAAAAGTGTGGGTCAAAACTGCACAGAGGGACAGGAGAGATGTCTCAGCAGTTAAAAGCACTTGCCATTCTTGCAGAGGACCTGAGTTTGGTTCCTAGCTTCCACACAGGGGTTCACAAGCATCCACAGCTCTAGTTCCAGACTCTCTGATGCCTTTTTCTGACCTCCTCAGGCACAAGGCACACGCATGGTACACAGACATATATGCAGGCAAAATACCCATATACATAAAATAAAAATGTAACTGTATGCCATGAGACGCCACCATACAACTATCAGAACAGCTGTAATTAAAGGGACTGTGTGTGCCGCATGCCGGCAACGGTGTGGAGCAAGCATGAAGCACTCATAGAAAACAGTGATACAGGAATTCTGAGAGACAACAGGGGAGTTTCCTTAAAAGTTCAAAGCCAAAGCCTGCTGTAATAGCTTCTTTTCCAGTTGCTATGATTAAATACTTTGCCCCAAACTGTGATGGTCAGTCTCAAGTGTCAATCTGACGAACCAAGAAAAACCTGGGAGATGGGTCTCTATTATGTCTGTGGAGGTTTATCCTGATCGGATTAACTGAGATGAGAAGAGTATCCCACTCTGGGTAGCATCAGTCTCTGGGATGAGATCCTGGACTATTACAAAGGAAAACATAAGCTAGGCACAGCATTCATCTTCCTCCTCTTCCTGACTGTGTGTGTGTGTGTGTGTGTGTGTGTGTGTGTGTGTGTCTGTGTGTGTGTGTCTGTGTGTACGCGTGCACCGTGACCAACTGCCTTGAGCTCCTGCTTCCTGACTTCCTACCACGATGAGCATCACCCCACTCCTGGTACCAGCTTTCATCTTAGGTAATTAGTTCCTGTAATAAAGTATTCTGGAAAAAAAAAGCAACTTAAGGAAGAAATAGTTTATTTTGGCTTACAGAGAACTATAATCCATCATTGCAGAAGACACAGCAGGAGCAGTAAGTCAGCTGGACATACTGCATCTGTGCTCAGGAAGCAGATCGAATAGGAGGCTAGAAGGCCTTGGAGCCTACCTCCAGTGACTTACTTCCTCTAATGGAGTTCCACCCCAAAAGGTTTCATAACCTTCCAGTGCTATGAAAGTTTAGGACCAAGTATTCAGACCCTGCAGAGTACATTTTACATCCAAACCCCAAACCCACCCTAGGATCCACCTAGTCTGCTTGCAAGCATTCCCAAGGGAAACAACACAGTATGTCCACAAATGCACTGTCCACTAAGTGCACTGATACATCCACACACAGAGCGACCGACCATTGAAAGATAATTGGCCTATGGTGCAGTAAGTGGTTGCCCCCATGAGTGAAAGAAACTGGGTTGTTCTTTTTGTATAAAACTGTAATCGCTTATTTTGTTTTTGACATGGGTGTCACCTAGCATTGGTAACAGCTGATACAATATAGCCACCAGGGCCAGCCTCAAACTCATACAATCCTCTTGACTCAACCTCCTAAGTGCTGGGCCTACAGGCATGCATCGCCACCATGCCCAGCAAACTGTGGCAGAAATACAAATGAATCCACTCTGGGAGGACAGCTTGGCAGCTGCCTGGGAGGGTGAGGCATGCATGGAGGGATGTGAGGGACGGATTTACCAAAGGCATTGGGGGGGGGTGGAGGGGAATATCATCAGGATGCCGGTTCTGTTTGTTATCTTGATTGTGATGGTTTTGTGGACAGACACATGTTGAAATTTACCAGATAGTAACTTTGGGTGTGGGTAGTTTATTTGAAAATTATACCACAATTCCAGGCGAGAGGGGTGAAGACTTTGGACTTGCCTAAGTCTGGATTTGCTGTTCCCGTGTTCAGCAACTCTATGAATTTGAGCAAAGCACATACAACCTAAGCCTTTATGTTTTTGTCTGAAATGTATGTCCCATCACCAGACACTTAGAAGGCCTAAGTGACACCGTGTGCAGCCTTGGGAAGAGTGAGAACACAGGAGGCATCAGTAACCTACTGTGGCTCCTCCCGGCCTCACCCCCATGCCCGATGCCTGGCTAAGGAAGAAGTCCAGCCTTCCTGGCTTGGGTGATTTGGGAACGTAGCAGCCACCATGGCATCTCCTGTCTTCTTGCTGCCTGTCACCTTCATACGACTGTTCCAGGCTCACCACAGGTCATCGCCACCAGCACCGTGCTACATGGTTCCTAAGGCAAGACATCGATGTTCTTGGCTCATTGCATCCAACCCCCTATGCTAGTCTGAAGCAGAGGTCAAAGGAACCCTAGAACCACACAGGAGTCTGTACCAGGGCTGCAGCAAGAGGCCAGCTCTGCTGGCTGGAAGACAGTCACTCTCTACAGTTCTTGAGCACAACATGACCACCAGTCATCTGATAAGACTTTCAAGTCATCTGGTCCATGTCCCTGCTTCTAAGCTAGAGAATCTGCACGCGCCCCCAGAATGGCAAAAGTATTTCATTCACTTCTTCAGAGACAATCATGGCAACTCCTCCCCAAAGTCTGGACCGATCCTCCTTCCTCCCTCTGTCCCACTCAAAATGCACACCAACACTTACCAAATAGTATGAGTGAACAAGGCGTTCCAGCTGCTGGATTTAACACAGCTGATGTATCCAGAACACACCCTCCCAAGCCTTACATGGCTTGGAGCCCATTAAGTAAATCCAGTAATTAAGTCTTCATTCTGAGCTCATGTTGCCATGAGAGTGCTCAGTTACAGAGAAGGCTATGCTCACGATGAGCTTCTCTCTCTCTAAACCAGGCCTGCCTTCCTCCCAGTGCCCCAAGGACTAGCGAGGGGCAGTCCCAGGATGCCACCTCTAGACGCACTTCCCAACTGTGACTGAGTTCTCTTCCCACACCCAGGGTCTTCCTCATGGTTGACCCCCAAACATCTTTCTCTAACATCTCCCTCCAGCTCCCTGGACAGAAGGTTTTAATCTTTAAGCATATTGTTCCCCAGCCAAACAATTTCCTGTGGCAGGAAATGAAGCTTCCTCCCATTGGCTCCAAATGAGACCTGTAAAGTGTCCCAAAATGGTGGTAGGAGCCATAGCCAAGGAGGCAGACATTGCCAGAGGCTGGAGCCGTCGGTGAGGATGAAGTCAGCCAGAGTGCTGCCTGGGTGAGAGGGCTGGGCTAGAGCCCACCTCACGCCAACACTACTCCTATCTACGGTCCAGGGAACCATGTGCAAGGGGTCACAGGTCAGGAACAGAACATACAAACTCCAGAAACACCTCAGGACCTATTCAGCATGGACCAGTACCAGGTCCACTGCCATGTGAGAAACCAACACAGCCACCAGCCTTGAACCCCTGCTGCCTGCCTGTCACAGACCTTCAGGGACTCCCCAAAGGCCACAGAGCTTCTGAAAAGCAGAGGCAGTCTCAAGCTCAGACCAGCTCTGAAAACAGGCAGGGGTGGGGCATAAGGGCTGAAGGGCGCCATTTGTTACCATGGGCTTCCATCAGCAGCTCTCCACCATCTGAACTCCAGCCACACCTCAGAAACCCCAACCATGAAGTGAGGAAATCTAAAGGAAATGCTTGCCCCATTCTACTCGCTCCCTGCCCCTCACCCCTGGCCTCTGGTCTCTCACAGGGATGAGCCTTCATTTTAGTTAACCTGTGGGGTACTAACAGCAACAGGGAAGGAGACTGAGGCTCCAAGTCTTCTAAAGACCCAACCACACGGGTGTGCATCACTCACATCCACGCACGGCAAGAGGCAGCTGCTGGACGGTGCTGTGGCATCTGAGCCGGTTACCCTGCCGAGTGAGCCACTCTGTCCACCCCCAGGGTGTGAGCACTGTCCTGTCCCTTGACTGCTCCCGGAGAATGGACCATTAGCAGTCACTGTGTACTTTCTCCCGCTCCCCTGTACCTCAGCGAGCACCGTGAAGTGCCAGGCAGCTGCTGCCCCGTGGCCTGCTGGGGGATCGGCACAGCTTGTTACACAGTACTAGCTGACTAATACACCAACCCAGCCATTAGCCTTCTCAGTCAACTTGCAAGCACCTATCCCTTCCTCTTCTGAGAGGCTGACAAACTTCCCTATGCCCTCCTGAGTTCACATAAAGCCTGTGTGACTCATTCCTATCCCCTGATCTCAGTTGCATGACCCGAGCAGGCTGTAGTCATTTCACAAGGATTTATCTTTAGTGTGTGGAGAATGACTTTCCTCTGGCCTTCATGGTTTATCTACAAGCAGCATGAACTTACCCCCAAATGTTCCTGTTAATTTTTTGAAGTTGTCAGGGTAGGACATTCATCCCATAGCCAAACCTCTCCCACCTACATAACCTTAGCTTACCCTTCACAGTTTCCCCTAACACTTGGTAGGGTCTGGTGTAAAGAAAGAGAGGTGCTTGCCCATCTTGGCTTTGCCAATGAAAACCACACTTAGCCACACACTCTCCTAAGTCACACCTATACCAGCATAAACACACATGCATCTGTATGATGTAATTCCCATCACAGCTCTGGGCTTCACTGGTCTGCAGAAATCATTACATTTTACTTTTTCTTGAGTTTTGTAGTATATGTGGATTTTATTTTTGTCTTTTTTTTTTCTGGTCCAAAGAGTAAAGCTAACCCAGAAAAATAGGGGCCCCTTGCACTGGTCTTGTGTGGCTTTGGGGCCATAGGCAATTGATGTGGGACCTCTCCTTCTGTGGCTCTTGAAGTATTCATATGAAAATTTTTCTTTCTATGCAAAACTCTGCCCTAGAAATCCTAGAACCCAGCCTTGTCCCCTCGGGAGAGCTGGACCACACACACAGACCGGTGTGACTGTCGGGGTGTCCTGAGGGCAGGCTCCAGAGTATAGCCTTTTTGGATCAGGAGGAGGGTGATCAATGGGAACTTTGATACTGGCTGTGAATAAAACAACCAGTTTCCCATGTGCTAGCACTGTGGACTCAGGGGACAGGGCAGTGAGGAGAAGTGGGTATGATTACTTTTTGTGCCTTACAAGACATTAAGCAGCCCCCTCCCTGGCCTTCTCTCTTAGCTGTCAGAGGCACCTTCTTCACAGATGTCTGCTTCCCCGCTCCCCAGAGAGCCCTGGACTAAGGGCAGGCCTGTGGGTAGGCGCAGGTGAGCAGAAACACAAACCTCAGAGCAGATGCTGTCCCAGAAGTCCTCACTGAATACAAGGACCCTGGGTGTGCTGGGTAGGTACGCTATTCTTGTTTTCAAGTGAAAACTCTGTTAGGTCACATCTGATGTCATCAACTACATGAAGAAGCTGGGCTTGCTGTCCAACCCGGGTGCTACACTCCAAACCCTATTTTCCACGACTGCCAAATCATCAGTCTGAACCCACAGATGGCCTCCTCTGGTTCTGATATAAGTGTCTTTGTTCCCTGTAAGAAGCAGCAGAATGAATTTTGGACAGGAGGTAGGGGAAAGAAGAGGGAAGGATGGGAAGAACAAGAGGAGAGGAAGAGGACGAGGAGGACAGTGATTCATCAGAGCTCTGCTTCATAGTCTTGCTTTTTACAAGCTGGCTCTCCCTCCAAGCACCGTGTCCACAGGGGTTCAACCCTTCAGTACCATGAGGACTGCAGGACTTCCGAGCTATGGAGAATACTGCTAAAATCCAAACTGATTCTGCCCCCACTGCGAGCCAAGGGAACGTAGCCAGGCTAGTGAAACCATCCAGGTGGTCATTCTGCTGTGTTGGAAAGCTCCTGTGGTAGTATGAATGGAAATGCCCCTCCTCCACCCCCCCCAACCCCCGCCCCCCATGGACTCATAGGGACTGGCACTATAGGGAGGTGTGGCTGTGCTGGAGGAAGTGTGACACTGAGGGTGGCAGACTTCAAATGTTCAAGCCAGGTTCACTGTCACTCTCTTCCTGCTGCCTGTGGATCAAAATGTGGAACGCTCAGCTACCTTCCCAGCACATGTTTGCCTGCATGCTGCCATGTTTCCCACCATGATAATGGACTGAACCTCTGAACTGGAAGCCAGCCCCAATTAAATGTCTGCCTTTAGAACAGTTGCCTTGGTCATGGTATCTTTTCACAGCAATAGAAACCCTAAGACAGCTTGCCTCTAGATTTGGACAGAAGATGGCCCTTTAGTCTTTTAAGAGATAACTCACACACCATCCAGGATGCTCACAGCCCTTGGCAACTGATGGATTTAGGCTACCAAGAGCCCCCTGTAGGAAAAAAACCCAAAGCATCCCTCACGCTCCAAAGGGGGTCAGAGGTAGGGGGTCTCCTGGTCAACCTGTCAATCACTTCTCACCCTACTTGACTCAGGCCTCCCTCTGAGCAGCTCAACTCTTCTTAGGCCAAACCCAGGATACACACCTTCCAAAATGCCTTCTGGGGAATGGGTTAATTGGCACGGTGTGTCACTTGGACAGACTAAAATGAAGTCATACAAACAAAGGGTTATCTCTATGACCACATGACACCATGGGTATAAAAGTGGCTTTTCAGAGAAAGAGGTGTGCCAGTCTCGAACACAGAGCTCAAGAGGTAAAGAAGGAAGGAGGATGAGGGAGAGCTGAGGAATCCATTGTTAGAGGCTCAAGGCTTCTTCCTCAGAGAAGAAAGCAGGCTACAAAGTGGGCCTTCCACTCCTAAGGACCTCATGATGAAAGCCCATCTTTGTTCTCTTCAAAACAAGGGTAGGACACTGACAGCCTCTTCCGCTTGACCAGGGTCATCCTTAAGTCTTGTCTGCCAGGGAACTTCAGTATCAACTCACTTCACCAAACAAGCAATTGTTCTGACAGGATTCTTAGTCATTCTGTGTTTTGTTGTTGCCACCCCCTCCCTCCACCCCCCCTTGCAGCTTTCTTCCCTGAAGCAGAAACCAGTAAGGGGCTAAGTCTCCTCTCACTCGCCTCCTGCCTCCTTTCCCAGTTCTCCGGCCTCCCATCTCCCTTGGGTTTGCTTGAATCAAGACATGAATCACTTCCGAGTGGGCAGGCTGCATGCCTGGGGGTTGGATTTCCTTTTCTTTCTTTCTTTTTGTCCTCTTCCCCTCCCTCGATGCCTCCCCTTCCTCCTCCCACCTTCTTTCCAGAGAAGATTCTCCCAGCCCATCAGTAGAACAAGTAGATCAGGTGGTGATGGTGGTGAACTGGCTTGCCTAGTTCTAGCAAAGTCAACCTTACAGCTCCCAAGGCATAAAGAGAAAAATATAAGGTGGGCATCAGTGACTTGGAGAGCCGGGGTGGGAGGGAACAGAGAGGAGGGCAAGTGAGGTTTTGTGTTAACTGCATAGTTTTGACTTCCATAGTTATGAGTCAGAAGCCAGAGAGATAACACAGGGTTCCCAGTGCAATAGAGGACGTTAGTGTGCGCTGTGTAACTTGGTGACACTCTCATGGAGAGGTAGCCCAGGACAAGGGCTCCCTCAGCTCCCATTTCACAATGCCTTTAGCAACATCCAAACAATACAGCTGGGTTAACGACAGTCCCGATTTCCACCCCATTCCTTCTTCCATGGCTTTACTCACGCTAAGCCAGCACTCTGCCCACTGAGCCACACATGCTCCAAGGCCCTGTTCCCTACCTCAGGCAGAGCCCCAAAAGTCTTGAGGAGTCTCCTTCCCCCACCCTAATGCCTCATACGTGTGCTCTCCCACTCGGCTAAAGTCACATCCCTGGGGATCGTCCTTTGCCAACGCTGGAACGTTGAGCATTGTGCACACTAGATGAGCACTTGACCACTGAGCCACATGGCCACCTTCGGGTTTCTCAGACCTTCTAACTTGGCCACAGAAATGATGAGTAGGCAAGAGTTGGGGAGCTGCAAATAAGATAGGGGAGAGGGATGATCAGTTTATGATTTCTTATTTACTTATTTAGTTAGTTAGTTATTATTTGTTTGTTTATATGTCAGTGTGTACTGTGTGTGTGTGTGTGTGTGTATGTGTGTCTGCAAGAAGAGTGCACTGAGACCCTTGAACCAGGATTACAGATTGGGTGCTGGAATGTGAGCCCATACCTCTCCAGCATTGGAAATGATAGATTTCTATGTGAAGTTAAGCACCTCAGAGTTCAGTGAGGAGCTACTTTTGCCTATAGGTGATGTGGTGCCTATGGGACCGCACTACCAGCCTTCTACCTCCATGCCTCTTCTTTCTGGATCAAAGCTTTTTAAGCAGTTCCCATCCTAAATGGTAGCAAAAACCCAAGGCCCTGTACATCCCAGGCTTTACGAGATTGGAGAGAGTTTCACAGACAAACGGGCATTCCTTTCTGCTCAAGAGAACGGACTTCCAATAGTAACTAAACCAAAGGCAGATTCACCGGGGCACTCTGGCCTCTGACAGTAAGGAATCCTTCCAGCAGGGAGACAGAGGCCTCCAGCCAGCCAGATGGACAGCCCATCAGAAGAGGGTGACCATGCCATCCTGTGTAAGCTGGCCCCCTAGGCTAAACAGCTTCTTGGTCAAAGCCTGAGTTCGTGAAGCAGACACTACTGAAAGCAGAGTGGCTTCAAGGCGAGGCTCCCTCGCTGGGCTCCACGACACTACTTATTCCACACTGAGGCCTCCACAGCAGCCATCCTGTGGTTCACTCTACACTGTGGCCTCTCCCACCCTCGTCTCTTCTATCTTAAAGTCCCTACTGCCTCCACCATTTGACTTGACACTCACAGCCTTGCAGGAACAGACCTCCTGCCCATCTGGACCAGGAGCTCCTGGTGGGCAAGGAGCCCCAGGTGACCTCTTGTACCTAGAAGGGGTGTGGTACTAATGGGTCATATCTGGTCAGAAGTATGCCACAGCCATATTATTAAAACTCAGGGTGCAGAGGCAGGTGGATCTCTGTGAGTTCGAGGCCAGCCTAGTCTGCAGAGAGAGTTTCAGGACAGCTGGGCTACACAGAGAAAACCCATCTCAAAAACAAACTAATAACTCAGTATATAACAGAAAGCTACGCTCCGCATCTGAGAAGATGTAGGCGACACACAGGGACCAAAGGCCACCCTGTAGCCAGTCGAGTCCAAAGAATCCACAGACACACAACACAGGCAGTCAGCAGAAATGCTCCCTCAACAAGCAGCAGGTCTAACAGAGCAGAGGATTGATAGATCCGGCTGCCGGTCACCTGAGCAGGGCGGGGAGCAGGGAAGTGCTGAGGCTGCAGTTCTGTTTCTTTTGTTGTTGTTTTGTTTTCTTAGTATAAAAGAGTTTATTGGGATCTAGAAAGGGGGTAGAGGCAGAGAGAGGAGGATGGGGTCGGGGGGGAGAGAAAGAGAGAGGAGAGGGGAAGAGAGAAACAGGAGGAGGCTGGCTGGGGACACGGAGAAAAAAGAGGGAGTAGGAGATGGAGAGGAGGGAGAGAGGGAGAGGGGGGGAGGGAGGGAGGAGAGAGAGGGAGAGAGAGAGAGAGAGAGAGAGAGAGAGAGAGAGAGGAGAGATGCTGCAGATCCTGTGTTGCTCGCACTGTCCAGCAGACAAAGTCGCACCTGTGGCTGCGGCCCAGGTGGACACTGGCCATGCTAGGGTAGTTGGTCAAATGCTGGGCCCTGGCAGTCCTAACAAGCTAGGCTCTGACACTTCTCAACAGCCGACTGAAGTGTGTAGTGAAAGCAGAGAAAGAGTTATCAGTGTGACCACACTGGGAACAGGAACAATGAAGATGTCCCCTCCACAGGCCATCCTCAGGGACCTGACACGAGGTTTATATTTAAATAGAAAGCAAGAGGTGTTCAGAGCTAAGCAACCCTGCTTGGGGTGTGGACCCACCTATCACTGACCTATCAGCAGCTCCGGGGTCTCCAGCAAGATGCTCTGACAAGCTGTCAGAACTGTGCGACAACTCTTCCTTCTCTGGCTGGCACCGGGCTTCAGCCTCTTTCTTCTCTCAGCTGAGACCTCTAGGAAATGCCAACCTCTTGGGGTTTGTTGTATAAGTAGCCATGATAGCCAAAGGGAAAGGGCACAGCTGTATCTTTAGAAACCTCTTTCTTGTCAGGATGGTTACAGAGGGACTTGCATCTATCTACCCAACTGCTATCAACAAGTGGACATTTTATGGACACCAGATTCCCTGGGAAAGCACACAGAGCTCTAGGGGCAGCCTCCTAGAGCAGACATGAGTGGCAGGACCTCGGCTGGAGGAGAGTTCAGTGTTTTCACTCAAGCCTTGTTGTTCACTACTGAATGAATCTCTGCTGGGGGTCACCTGGGCCAAAAGCAGTCAGGACAACTGGTCTACCTTACAGAACTTTCTGACATCCACAGTGTCAGGGAGAGATGCTACTATGCAGTGTGTAGACACTGTCTTCCTCCTCCTGAGTCTGCCCCTCAGGGCCCGAGATAGCACATACCTGAGGAATCATCCCTACAGAAGAGACAATAAGGGGCATGAGTGAGGCCACTGTCAGAAAGGCCTTTCTCTCCACACGAAACAACATGCAGACAGGGAAGCTTTGGGACTTTCACTATTCCTGCAGGACAAAAGCAAAAACCCAAGAAATCCCAAGCAGCAGCAATACCTGTCAATCAGCCTATTTGAGAGCGAACTGAACTAGTACCCACCATTCCCTGGAGCTGAGGCTACATCACGCTGAGGGGTGAAGAGGGCTGCATAGTGACTAGCCTCAAGTCCAGGTTCTTGAATTGATGAGGCCATCAGAGACGCTCACAGCCATGGTTATCTTTGGTAGGATCTGGTCTGGATGTGGGACTGAATACAGAGGAGCCCTGTGGGATGCTTCAAGCTGAGGAACCATGGACTCTGGAGCAGGAGACGTTTCAGCATGGCTATGTGTGTTTGTTTCTCATGAGGAAAATGAAGCCATGAGTGAGTGTCTACTGAAGATAGTTCAGAGGGAGCTGTAACATTGTTCTTTAACTCCAGGAAGCTCTGAAACCATCAAACATGAGAAACGCATACAATGAGGCAACCCCACAAGTGGCAGAGGCTCCCTTCGCAAGGGCTCAGGAACTGCTACTCCACAAGTGGCAGAGACTCCCTTCCCAAGGGCTCAGGAACTGCTACTCCACAAGGGGCAGAGGCTCCCTTCACAAGGGCTCAAGCAGCACTCACCCCTATGCACCCTGCTATAGGCCTTCATATTGCTGCAGCCCGTCTTTCAGGAAAGCCAGCTCCTTGGCCCAGATCGAGAGAACAGCCTCTCAAACTGTAGGCAGCAGCAGGACTAGGGTTGTGGGCAACAGTGTACAGGAGAGGGGAGGGCTGTTACATACTAGCTGAGAGAACCTCACAGCCTGGGAAGAAACAAGGAGGGGCAGAGGCCCAGACTCATGAGGAAGACACCCTCCTTTCTTCCTAGCCAAGGCCACCCTCCAAACTCCCCCGACAACACGTGGGGTGGCAGCTTTATACATCAGGTATGTTCCTTTCAGACACCCCAGTGCACCCCACATTAGCCACAGTGTTCTGCTACCTGGGCTGGGTGGGGGATGAAATGGAGGAGCATGTCAGTAAATTCTAACCTAGCTGCCCTTCACCTCTTAAGGAGACTGCTACTGCCTTTCCCTGACGAGAGAACAGACCTATGCCCACCCCCGTCCCCACCACGGAAATGCCTCCTTCTTTAAGGAAGATACCTTCTGCATGACACAAAACAGAGATCATGGGAAAGGCCTCAAACATACCTGGTCTCCTTGGTCTGGACTGACTCCTCTCAGCCTGAGCCATGAAGAGCCCCCCAACCTCACTACCACTGACCAGCTGCCTGCCCTGTTCATCTGCTGTAGGAAGAGAGTTTGTTCATCAGGCCTGTTTCTATTAAAGTGCCTACTATGTGCAAAGTACCTGGGTCTTCCCAGTGTCCTTTGCATGACTGAGATCAAGGACGACAGGCCGTCCTGTTTTGCTTCAGCCTCTCTTTTTGGAACTAGTTTTTCCTGCCTCATCTTGCCTTAAAGAGGTAACTTGGAGCAGCTGCTTCATACAATCAAGTATCCTATCAAGTACTTTATAAATAAACTAGCTTAATGCATTAGTTCTTCGGGAAAGAGGCTGTATTTCCTGAAAGAAGATCGTGAAGTCCCAAGAGGCTCACTGTCATCCACAGGTCACAGTGACAAAGGACAGCACAGTCAGAAAAGAGCAAGCCTAACTTCCACAGTGTGACACCATTGATCTCTAGGTAGATATGGAGGCTGAGGCCTAGGTTCTAAGTCTGGTTTCTTCCTTTGCTATTAATCGGACACATTAAGCAAAGTTTCCCGTCTCCAGGAAGTTTCCTACTCGTCTCACACAGGCCCCTCCTCACCCGAGCATAAAGTGCTACAGGCAGTTTTCACTCACGTTCTAGAAAATACCACCCAATTCTGAGACTCCTGAATTTCAGAGTCATTCTTAGAATGAGTTAATATAAGATCAGGAGATATGAGGATGCTCTAGAAACACCAACGTCTGGGGAAATTTTATTTTTCTTTCTTTCTTTTAAACAGTGAGAGAAGCTATGCAATCCGGCTGAAGGGGAGGGACAGAATGCCCTTCACAGACTTGCCAAGTCCTGCCACACTTTCTTGACATCCTCACCTTTTACCAGGCCCACTGGGACAAGCTTGCAATACCAGACAACCTCTCGGGAAGCTGAGGCATGACAGTCAGAAGTCTAAAGGCAGCCCAGGCAACTGACTTGAGGAGGGGAAGTGAGGTCCGGTGGCAGAACACGCCTAACATGCGTGTACTCTGCATGGAAGGCCTGTCTATGGGAATGTCCCACAGGGTGGCAAGCCAAGGCCAGGCAGGGGAGAGAAGCAGGAGCAAGATCGTGGCAGACTGATGGAGTCTATGTCACACGGACGATGGGTGTCACTCCTGATAGGGCCTCCTGAGCCAATCAGTTGCCATCTGGGACATAACTTCCTCTATACCCAGAAGGTGCCACCCAGCCTGGGACCTGCAGACACAGCAGGCAGTGAACATGTTCCCTCACTGATTTGACTAAGTAAAGACATGGGGACAAATGTTTTTTTTTTTCAAAGCACACTTTCAGAAAATAGAAAAACAAACAAAAAACCATTCCTAAACTCTTTCAAAGTGGAAACAAAACACTCCCAAATTCAAATAAAATAAAAATTTTAAAGTCCCCCAAATGTCAACATCCATTTTTTTAAAGATTTTATTTTATTTTTTAATTATGTGTCTGTCTGTGCCTGTGTGTGGTTTTTGCACACATGAGTATGGTGTCCACAGAGGCCACAAATGAACATCAGATCCCCTGGTTATGGCTGCCCTGTGTGGGTGCTGGGAACCAAACTCCTGCTCTACTGAAGAGCTGAAATGAGTCCTTTCTCCACCCCCAACAGACACATCCTTTTGTATCCTTATAACAAAATGCCATCAAGCCAGGGAAAGAAATTCACTACTGAAACACACACACACACACACACACACACACACACACACACACACACACACACACGGGACAAAATGAACATGCATCATGTGGTTCAACTCATACTGAATTTCAGGAGACACGAGCTAATGCACAGTGGCAGGGTGCTGGCCACCTGGCAGGCCAGCTGAAGGGTGACATTACCAAAGAAGGAAGGCTACTTTGAACAGTTACATTGTCTTGATTGTTGCAATAACATCAGGTGTGTGTATCAACATAAAAGTCATCGTAGTGTACATTTTAAGTGTTGGCTAAATATCAATTGCACCCCAGGCTAAGTGTCTAAAAGAAAGACTCCCCAAAACTCTGCTAAGAGGTCAGTGAGAAGCTGGACTTTTAAAGGCACAAAGCAATCGACTGACTAGGCCGCAGTGTGCCCCTGCCTTGCTCACTGCCTAGCCAACTCTGAAAAGAGTCAGAATGACACTCTAGTGATCTGCAGGGAGAGGTGTAGCCTAGAAAGACGAGAGGGACACCCTCTGAGGAGTTCTCTGAGCGACTGGCCAGCGATTGAATCCAGTGCTGCCAATCAACATGGCTGTCTCCCGCCCACCCACATGCTTCTTGCAGGCTTGCCCTGAGTCCACTTCACGAGATCTCTGGTTGCCTAAATGCTGAGCTTTTGAGCCTGCATGGCACAAGGGTTATTTGGTGTAACAGTTCTCAAACGCCATAAGAACCCAGACGCTTCAGCAGTCGCTCTGGCTACTGGCACCCCAGGCCCAGCCTCTCATTCTAAACCAGCCAGAGAGAGCTTTCCTGTCCATCAGGAAGTTCATCAAATTCAGCAGCCGGAAAACGTTCAAACAACTCCCAGGAGCTGCTGGGAGTCTGTCAAAAACTAAAACATGAGTTTCAGGAGAGAGTGTTCAGTAGATGAAGGGCTTGCTGTCCAAGCATGAGGACCTGAGTCCAATCCCCAGAGTCCATGTCTAAAACAACGAAACCAAACAAACCAAAAAGCCCACCAAGCACTAGGGACACATGGGCAGGCAGATCTCTGAGACTCCCCAGCCATGCAACCTTGCCTGAGTTCCAAGCTAGGAAGAGACGCTGCCTCAATCAAAAGGTGGACAGCATCTAAGGACACTTGAGGTTGACCTCTGGCTCCTCCACATAAATGTGCACACATTCGAGACACGTGCGTGCATTCTGGGTAAAGAAAAGCCAGCTGCAGGGCCACCTAGCTGACAACCTGAGACACAGGGCACAGAACCACAGAAGGACAATGTGCAAAGAGTTAGAAACTCTGGAGTCCTCACTCGGCCCTTAATGCTGTCATCAAACTCATCCCCTCAAGGCTCAGGGATCTACCCGGCAGAGGAGGTAGAAAGATTCTAAGAGCCAGAAATGGTGGAAGATGCCAGGGAAATAGCATCTTCCAGACACAAAAGGACAGACCCACACAAGAACATGGGGCTCACGGCACACACGGGCCTGTCCAAGTTCAAAACAGACAAAACTCTCAACCCTAGGAAGGGAAAGCAGACACAAAGTCCTAACCCCCTAAGAGGCTACTTACGACGGACATCTGCTGGGAGAGAGAAAGTGCGTTCTCTCCAGTGAAATGTCACCAGGTGTTTCAACCCAACTCCAGGGCAGGGCCCATGCCCAGGAGCAGTTGGCCGATATAAAAGGGACTCCATGGCTATATGTTTTGCCTTATTGATTTTTATTTTGTTTTGTTCTTATTTTATGTATATGTATTTCACTTTTCATTTTCTGGTTTTTTTGTTTTTAAGGGGGATTGTGTGTAGTTCTTTTTTTTGTTTTTGTTTTTTTGTTTTTGGTTTGTTTTTTTGAGAGAGAGAAAGAACGTAAGGTTGGATTGGTAGAAAGGTGGGGGGATCTTGGAGGAGTTAGGGGAGAAGAAAGAATATATTAAAACATTGTATAAAAATTTAATATGAGGGCTGGAGAGATGGCTCAGTGGTTAAGAGCACTGACTGCTCTTCCAGAGGTCCTGAGTTCAATTCCCAGCAACCACATGGTGGCTCACAACCATCTGTAATGGGATCTGAAAACAACTTCTGGTGTGTCTGAAGACAGCGACAGTATACTCACTCTACAGTGTACTCACATACGTAAAATAAATAAAATTCTTTAAAAAAAATTTAATATGAAATCAAGTAATTTAAAAAGTAAAATAAAACACAAACACACACACACAAAGATGCAGGCCCGCCATGTGCCGTGCTCAATGCTGGCTGCTCCTCAGTACTTCCTTCCGCTGCTCCTGATAGGAGGGCAGATGTGCCTGGCCGGCTCCCACCGCTCCACTCCAGCCCGTTCCTGAGAGAACGCCTACCCTGGAGCTTCTACTTACCTGTGTGGATTTCCAAAGAGTCTTTGATGGCCAGAGACCCAGTGGGCCCCAGGTTGTCACCTCACACTCCCTCCTGAGGCTCTTCCTGCCGCCTCTCTCCTAGCTGCACTCAGAAAGAAACATGGAACCTTTGAGTCTGCCAGCATGAATGGGACAGGGCTCACCCCAAAGCGTCAGGCAGGAAGTTGGAGGAACAGAAGAGCCTTGAATACAGCCCATCCCATAAATATTTATTGTACAAATGGCTGACAGACTGAAGCCAACTCAGAGCCTCCTCTCTCCCCTTCACCTCACTGCCCCACTAGTGGTCAATCCTAGCGACTTCCGGACACTTCCCACTGCCGGAAAGGGACACACACACAGAAGACAGCTATCCATTAATTGGTCTGGGCTGGAGGTCAAAAATAGGCAGCGGCCCACAGATGTTTTGTTTGGCCTGCAAGTGTTTTGTTTTGTTTTTAATTTTCAAATCATTTGCCAACTTTTAAAAGCTGGAAGATTTCATACGTAAACCTAGGCTTTGGTCTTAGAAGACGGAGATCTGGCAACATGCTGCCTCCCCTGGCTGACACCCAGTTGCCAGTGCCCCATTAGACTTACAATGAACCTCAAGCCACACACCATTTCTGACAGGAGGCCCACTTCCCACCCATGCTCAGCCTGTGAACACCGTGGCTTGCAGCACTTGCTGACTTCCGAGGGGGTAATCCCCACTCCATATAAACAAAATGGAGCCCAAAGAACGAGGGGAGGGCAGCTGTACCCACTAGCTGGTTCACGGCAGTTGGATCCATGCTTCCTGCCCTGTGTAATGATGAGTGGTATCTTCTTCCCCCTCCTGCGGCTGTCACCCTCACTGGACTTAGAACTGCCCTGTAGGAAATGTCCTGTGAATATCTGTAAAGTATAGTCCTAGAGAGGCTTAACTGAAGAGCGAGGTCCCACCCAAAGGGCTGGGGTCCTCAAGGAATGAAAAGAATAAGGTGAACACACATCTCCCCCCATCCTCTGCCTCTCCCCTTCCTCCTTCCCTCCCTGTCCCCATCTTCCTGACTTGATGCAATAGCCACCCTGTGCTCTAACCATCATGCTCTCTATCCACCCTGTGCTCTAACCATCATGCTCTCTATCCACCCTGTGCTCTAACCATCATGCTCTCTATCCACCCTGTGCTCTAACCATCATGCTCTCTAGCCACCCTCAAACAAACCCTTCCTTAAGTTGCTTTTGCCAGATAGCATGTCACAACAAAAAGAAGAGTAATACAGAAAACGGGTAGGGCTGCCACTGTGAGAAAAACAGACCGTGTGGCTTATGAGAGGTGTGTGGAGAAGTACCACGCTGAGGCTGGAGAAACGCAAAATGCTGTAAGCAGAGTATAACAGGCCATTCTGATAGGAGCCTGGGAGACCAGCCAATAAAAATTCAGACCTCCGGGTCCAGAGGGGAGCAAGGACTATAGGCATCTGGGCTAGAGACAATTCATGTGGATTCAAAGAAACTTACTGTGCTTCACCCAAGTCTCACTAGGGTGAATCTGAATTCAAAAGTAACAGATTAGGTCACCCGGTAGAGGGAATTCCAAGATAGCATCGCATCCAGACTGTGCCGTGGCCACTGTTCACAGCCCTTTCTCACAGTTAGGGTGAGGGGAAAGTATGGAAAATAGAGTTTGGTGAAGAATCCTATTACATATACAGAGAGTGTGGCTGTAACTTCAACACTTTACAACGGGACAGTGAGAAAGCCACCTCAAGGACCAGGCCCCAACTGACATGGTCCCAGCTTGTGATGATGCAAGTGTATTAGAAAGGAGAGACCAGAGCTGGAGAGATGGCTCAGCAGTTAAGATTGCTGACTGCTCTTCCAGAGGTCCCGAGTTCAATTCCCAGCAACCACATGGTGGCTCACAACCATCTGTAATGAGATCTGATGCTCTCTTCTGGTGTGTCCGAAAACAGCTGCAGTGTACTCATATTAATAAAATAAATAAATAATTTTTTTTTAAAAAAAAAGGAGAGGAGCGGGGTTGGGGATTTAGCTCAGTGGTAGAGCACTTGCCTAGCAAGCGCAAGGCCCTGGTTTCAGTCCCCAGCTCCAGGAAAAAAAAAAAAGAAAAGAAAAGGAGAGGAGAGACCATGAGCTGAAAATGTTGCAGAACATGGCAACCTACAAGAGTCTTTCTCACCTTCAGGCACGAAGGGACCACTGTGATCCAAGCAGGGCAGGCTCCATCTTGGGCTGGCAGCAGAACTTAGTATGATCCACTTGGTGCTGGTTTTGAGGATGCCACTGGTGCATGTACCAAGGTTTCAGAAAGCCACTAAAGCCAGGCACTATGTGGCAGGGTCAGATTTCCTACAAGCACACCCCAAAAGGTATGATGGTGAAGTCTAAGTTTCAGTGGAGACCCCAGGATACTGGAGCTGCCAGCACTGTGGGGTCTATGCCAAGGGAAGCTGTAGGCTTCACAGTGTAAAACCAACCAAAGGGAGTGTGGTTGCCCGAGACCACTAGAGCCCAGATGATTCTGCCACGAGTGCCACATGCCAAACACAGAACTATGGTATCTGGTGTTCACCCTGCTGGGTTCTTGTCTCTCTTTGGCCTAATGTTTTTCTTGCCCTGCCTCTCTCCCTTCCTTGTAGAATGGGATGTCTACTCTGGGTCAATGTATATTGCAAATATGTAACTTTTTATTATTTTATAGGGGCTCACATTTAAGAATTTGGGCTTTGAACTTGTGAGCATTGGAGTTGTTCAGATTTGGGGAATTTTGAGGGACAGACTAAATGTACTCTGCACTATGAGATGAACATTAGACTTTAGGGGCCAAGGTAGAAATAAGGTTATGATTGAAAAGTGATGTGTTTAGGTATGAAGTTGACAAGGAGTGTATTTGTGACGGTTAAATTTGTCAACTTAACTACATTTAGGATCAAATATGAGACACATTTTTTTTGGTCATATTTGTGAGGGCAAATTCATAGAGATAGGACTGAGACAGGAAAACTTATCCTGAATATGGAAGGCACTGCATCATGGACTGGGGACTTGGACTGAGTAAAAAGAAGAAAGTGAGCTGGGTGCCAGCATTCATCTCTCTCTGCTGCCTGACTTCAAGATGACTAGCCACCTCATGCTTCTACCGCCAGGCTTTCCCCATCATGATGGACTGTGTTCCCTCAAACAGTGAGCCAAAATCAAGCCTTCCTTCCTTAAGATGCTTTTGTCAGGTCTTCTGTCATGGCAATGATAAAAATAACTTACAGACTCACTCCCAAAAGCCCCCTGTGGAAAGTAAGTCCCAGGGCCTGAGCGCTGCCAGGGGTAGACCAGATGGCCCATGCCAAGGATTACATGGCCAGATTCCTCAGCAGGTACTCTGCTTTCTATGGTTGTATAGCCTGCTGATCTCTAGATGCTTTCTGGCAGGGTTAATTCCAAATATTTTCCAAATACAAGAGCACTGTAGTACAGCCCTCCTGAGCCTGGGAAGCCTCAAGGAAAAGGGTAGCCCATACTTTTGGGGTGAATGAAGGGAACAGGGAACAGGGAGAAAAGCAAAGAAAAAGAAGTCCCCATCAACTTGACCTCCATGAAGCAGGAAACAGCACACACACACACAGCACATGTTCAGAGGGAAATAGTGACACACATCCTCAGTCTGTCCCACTGCCTCCTGGCTTCCACCCTCTTATATCAAACAGTTATTTAGGGAACAGTTTCTACCTAGGGCTGCCTTATGCTTGGTAAGTCAGGGTTAAAGGAAAAAACAAATGGTTCTGACACTTTGGATCTGTTAATGTGTCCAGAGCTTTAGCTGCAGGTATTCTTAGCATCAGAGGGAATGTTTGAGAAGGTTCAGAGAAGGGACACAGAGGAGGAAGGGCCTCTCATATGCAATGTAAATTCCAGCTGCCAGCCAGCATCAGGGCCCTGATTCTAGCTTGAACCAAAGGGACGCCTATAGTTAACTCTGCATCTCTGAAGGTTTAGAGGCTAGGGAGGGGAGACTTCAGCAGGGACCAGAATAACAAAATGCTCCGCTGCCCTCAGTGAAAAGCCTGGCAAGAGCAGGGCAGGAAAACCAGAATCACTGTCTTGCCCCTTCCCCCGCCTCAGAACAACTGACATCACTAGAGCGCACAGGACATCTGCAGCTTATTTCTCCCCCAAATATGAATAGAAAGAGACCCTGTTCTTAGCATCCTGGAGATCTGAGTGACCTTAAGCCCCTAGCCTTCTTCTTTTCCAAAATGAGAGCATCTCAGCCAGAATGGGGTTCCAGGTGCCCTTCAATGACTGCCTTAGATACCCAAAGCCTACTTTACTGGGCAGCAGAGACCTCACACCAGTGGTGCTCTGTGCTAACTGCCCTTTCAGCCCAGGGCCCTTAGAGATCATCTTATAACAGGACAATGGGAGGGGAGGTAGGCCAGGACAACTATAGTTGTCACAACACTGACCAAATTCTACAAAATGGTCAAGAGAAAACACCAGAAAGCTAATACCAGGGCCCAAAAGATGGCTCAGCATGTAAAGGCACTTGCCACCAAGCCCTGGGGGCCTGAGTTCAATCCCTGGGACTGACAATTGAGGGAGAAAGAACATTTCCCAGTAGTTGTTCTCTGACCTCCACCAGTGCAATCAATCTCTCTCTCTCTCTCTCTCTCTCTCTCTCTCTCTGTCTCTCTCTCTCTCTTTCTCTCTCTCTCTCTCACACACACACACACACACACACACACACACTCCAACCTTGGATTAGGAGGATCGTGAGGGAGACTTAATCACCCCTAGAAGGAGTTTAAATTTTTTTCAGCTGGTTTGTCTCTAGATTGCTGTCATCCATGCAAACACCAACAGTGATGCAGGATGCCTGACTTGTGCGCGCGCACACACACTCATCTGAAAACAGTCCCAGGCCAAGCGAGCAGGAAAGAGAGGGAATAAACCAACATAAGAACAGAGTGCCTCACCCTACAGAGTGGGGCTGCAGCTGCTGGGCAGCAATCTCCTTCGTGGGAGGCAGATACCATTCACAGGGATGAGTTCAGTTCCCCTAAGCACAGCCACCCCACGGAGCACCTCAGCTGCCCCGACTGGGAAGGACTCCCCTGAGGACACTGCCATATTTACAAGCTGATCTCTGGTACCAAAAGGCTTAACCCTAATGTCCTGTAGGGGAGCAGGGTCCCAGGGACCAGAACTGCACAGCCATATCATGGGTACGGCTTCTGTTGCCCGTGTATGAGGCTGTCCTCCAAAAATCTGGACTCTACCCAGGGAAAGATAAAGCTGGACATTTTTTAACAGCCTTCTAGTCAGCAACTCTGAGGACTGATGGAGAAATAAGCCCAAAAGGTAAGCACCTGTGAGGGGTTTCTGACTCCCCATCCGCTACAGTGTGTGCCTATGAGGGGCAGCCCAGTTCTTCCTATGTGAGCCTGGAGTTGCTCCTCTGGGATTTAGCCCCTCAGTGTTTATGCATCTGAGGTTCAAGAGCAGAAAAGAGGAACCCCACAAAAAAGCAGCCTAGTCCTCTCTAGGACCACACTGAACCTTAACAACCGTGTTTCCTCTGCAGTTCCAGAGAAGCCCTGGACACACAGTCTTTGGCAAGCTCTCCACACTCCAAGAAGCAAAATAAATGGGCCTGGTGATGCAGGCCATGAAGTTGAGGCTGAAGCAGGAGGATCACTTAAGTCAAGTGTTGCCTGGGCTACAAAGCACTGTCAAGGCCAGGTAGACAAATCTGTCTCAAAGAGTGAAAAGGCGAGTGAGGATATAGGTCAGTGGTAGAGTGCATGCCTAGCATGCATGAGGTCCTGGGTTCAAATCTCAGTCACACACACACACACACACACAGAGAGAGAGAGAGAGAGAGAGAGAGAGAGAGAGAGAGAGAGAGAGAGAGAGAGAGAGAGAGAGTGACTTGCCATCCCGGCCTCACAAACATTCTGACCACATTACCAGAAGAAAAATCCAATGAGAGAAATTAACAGCCTCAAACAGACTGGTAATAGCTAAAATTACACCTCTTAAACATTTGTTGAAAATAAAAACAGACTGAAGTAGCAGATTTCTTGGCAACATAAAAAACTGAAAAAATTGACCAGAGAAAAAATAAATTCCACAAAGGGGAAAAAAAAAACCTCAACACAAAAATAAAAAAAAATCAGCCAATGAGAGAGAGCTACTGCCTGAGTATGGACAAAAAGAATCGAGTCACACAGAGATGGGCAAGATGGGAAAATAGGATTGCCATGAAAGAAAATTCCAGAATGGTCGAAGCTAAAATCAGTATCAACAAAGAAGCCAAAAGGAACCAAAGCTAGGGTGATGGCTCACGGGTAGACAATGCCCAGTCCTCCCAGGCTCTGAGTTTGACTCTGGGATGAAAAGGGGACACATGAGGCAGAGGGCACTGAGTCTAATAAACTCAAAGAACAGACTCCAGCATTGGCTGTAGTACACTGAAAATGGCTGTGGTATCAACCAGACCTGTAGAGCCCATGTCCTCTGGCTCTGAATCAAATAAAAGAATCTACTAGAGCTGGCATGGTGGTGCGCATCTGTAATCCCAGTGCTCAGGAAGCTGAGGCAGGAGGATTTGGAGTGCAGGGCCAGCCTGAGCTACAAGGCAACATCATCTGAAAGGCTTACTTCTGTAAGCCATCTGCCAAGCAGGAGTTGCAGGCAGTGAACATGGAGAGTTAGAGCCATGGAGCTACAGAATTTGGCATTTGCCCTGCTAGGTTTCGGTCTTGCTTCGGTTCAGCATCCTCACTAGGCTCCCATCCCTTTGGACAGGTGATGTATATTCCATGCCCTCGTATGCTGAAGCATGTGATCTGCCCTTTGATTTTACACGGGTCACAATTAAGAGATCTCCTTGAGTCTCAGAAGAGACTCAGGACTTTAAAAGTCTTGCAACTGAAAGACCACGATGACTTCCAGAGTTCAACTACATGCATGTGCACCATGACACCGCCATGAGCCTTGGGATGTGGGAACTGGAGTGTGCTGCTTTGAATAAATGTTCCCAGGGTCTTGGGCAGTTGGTGGGGATTTGGGGAAGTTTAGGAGGTGTGGCTTGACTGGAAGACGTATGTCTCTGGGGTGGGCTTTGAAAGTTGAAGGACTTACACCATTTCTTAATTACCCTCTGTGTTGTGCTGGCTGTGTAGGATGTGAGCTCTCGTGTTCCTGTACGATGCCCTCACTATACCAGCAGAGACTCTAACCCCATGTTACTGAAACCCATGCAATCACTTCCATAAGTTACACTGGTCGTGGTGTCTTATCACAGCCAACAGAAGAGTAACTAACACAGAGGAAGGGGATAAAGTGGAGGAGAAAGGGAGTGAGGGAGAGAGGGAGCAGAAAGTCAGGGGAAGAGGAGAGGGAGAGGAGAGAGAACTCCTACTTGACTGACAGAGCCCTAAAGAGACTGGAAGAGCCCTAAAGAGTGAGATGTCCTTGTAGACACAACCCCATCCACTACTTCCCTGACCTTAAACAAGGACTTCCTCTAACACAAGGACGGGTGGCCACACAGGTCCATCTGCTCAGAACCTCACAGACGGTCAACAGAACAAGTCTCAGAGACAAGCCCCAGTCCACAGGAACCTACAATGCCCTATCTTCTGCTCTCAGGGACAGGGGAGAGATTACCTGTGAGGCTAGAGGTTAGGGAAAGAAGAGGGCACTGAGCGATTTGAGTCTTCTTTGTTCTAAATTTTCTACAATTAGCCTCTAATTGCCACAGTGATCAATAGGGTGGAACGTTTTCTAAAAGCAATGGGCTAATACGGGAACATATATCCTTATGACCGTATGTATGCACATGTCATGGCACACACGTGGCGGTCAGAAGGCAATCTGTGGAAGTTGGCTTTCTCCTTCCATCATGTAGGACCTGGGATTGGACTGGGTTGTCAGGCTGGCTGGCAAGCCTCCTCACCCTCCGGGCCACCTCGAAAACCTTCTCAGATGGAATCCATCACATGAAAGGTACGAGTGGCCCTGGGAATTCAAAAGGGCACAACCTCGAACTTTTCAATTAAGTAGGAGTATGTGTGGTTTTGCTCACACACACACACACACATACACACACACACACACACACACACACACACACGGTACATATAGGTACATGCAAGAAAATCACTCATACATAAAATAAAAATAAGTAAAGCCTTTAAAAAGAAAAAAAAGAGAGGGTGTCTAGTGAGTCATGGTGAAGTTGTCCTCTGACCTCCACACGTGTGCCTCCCCACACGAACACACACATAGGCACACAATATAAAAAAGAGAAGAAAACAAGAAGGTTCAAAGAGAGCATCGTGAAGTCCCTGTTGGTTTCCGAGGGCTGCTGGCAGAGTGTTGTCTTTAGGAGAGAAAGCCCGAGTGTCTCTACTCCTAAAGCCACAGGCTACAGGGAAACCAAAACCACTCTTGTGCCCCCCTCCCATCTGCTTCTGCTAGAGTTTGGTGTGTAAATCCCCAAAGGTTCTCCCAACCCTATTCTAATTTGTAGTTAATTACAAGGAACCATACTGACATTCATTTGGGGGGGGGGAGGACACAAATGGAAAACACTAATGACTTTGCAAATTAATTTCAGATTTTCCCCATTGTTTCTGGCAATAAGATCATATTCTGTTTTCCCTCTCATTGTTTTTTAGAGGCAAATGGGAACATGGCCCACCCCCCAAAAATGCATTAAAAAATTCCAATTAAGTTTTTCTGGAAAACGAACAATATCTTATTGGCATCTGGGGCAAACTTACTTCAGAGTGAGGAACATTACAGATGTAAGTTGGGAGCCACCCAAATGGGCCGAATGGGATGTGGCTTTCCTCTGGCGAGGAGAGAGAACCATCGAGAAGGGCTTTTCCCATTTCCACAAGCAGTTTGGCCAATATTTCCACAAAGACAGCTTATCTCAGCAGCCAGTAAGGAAGGCACCACACTGCCGGCAAGGCCGTTACATCCAGGCCTGGCTATCACACTGGGTGGGTTGTAAGAGAGCTGGACAATGAGTTACAGGAGAGCAAGCAGGATTGGGGGTGGGGTGGGGGCTGCAGCACTGCCAGTGGGAAGAGAAACGCCCCAGTAAGCAGCACAGGATGTCCCAGAGAAGAGAGGCTAAGGAAAGTCCGGGGTCAAAGGTGGAGGAGTTACATATGGAGAGGCAGACTCTGTCCACCCCCAGAAAGAGTGTACTAGAACAAAGAGAGTGTACTAGAACAAACAAACTGCAGCAGGTTTGCCAGGAGTGCTGAATGGGGGTCTTGGTAGCTTGCAAAGAGCCAGTCTCTCATAGGACCCATGCTTCTGGGTCACTCAGAAGGTTAAGTACAGAATATCCTTTGACCCGTGCAGCAAGTTGGCAAGGGTGACAAGCCAAACCTATGTGTACATCCTCTTCCAGGACAGGCACAGGAGTAGCACCTAGCATATAGCTAGTGAAAGATAACAGTCCCGGTCAAGGCATTTCCCACAATGCCTTCTGCTCCCAACCCTTGGAGGCTTCCTGCAGGGACCTTGCAAGAAACACTAGCTGGGGCTGGGGGTATAACTCAGTGGGACAGTGCTTGTCTGGCTGAGTCCTGAGGGGAGGGAAGAGAAGAAGGGATGGGTCGGGGGGGAAGGGGAGTAGAGAAGAGGAGGGGGGAAGGGAAAGGAGGAGGGACTAGAAAAGGTAGGGGAGATAAGAAAAGAGAAAGAAGAGGGGGAAGGAGAAAGCAGGAAAGAGAGAAGGGAGCAAAGCCCAGAGAGACAGGGAAGGGGGAAGGGAGGAAGAAGAGGAGGGAGGAGGGAGGAGGGAGGAAGAAGAGGGAAGGGAGGAGAGGAGAGGGAGAGGGAGCGCTCCATGCCACTAGTTGCTCTGGTTTCAGTCTTTTCAAGAAGGACCTACAGGTCTGGGAGTGGGCGAGGGCACTCTAAAGAGTGGATGGTCCTTACGTTTTCATCTAAGCAAAGATAAAACCATGAGCTGTCCACAAAGACCCCTGGCAAGGGCTGTGGGGACAGAATTATTCACCCTGGGAGTGCTCACTTCTCGACACTCACTTCCTGTTCCCAGCAAAGAAAGCTACTATGTCCACACAGGGAGATAAGGCGCGTCCCTGCCCTCTCCGCTCCCCTCACAAAGCCAAAGGCTCACTAGTCTCTCCCTAAGATGTCTCCCACTGTGTGGCTGCCATCTCTAAGTGCAAGACCGTCCTGTAGGCAGAAGTTTGAAAAAAGGTTCTCTGCCAATTGGCACAGGCTGTTAGCTCCATGAGAGATGACTGCCCTGGGTCTTCCATAACTAGAGAGGCCCACAGCCTGAGCCTGCTCTGTGCTTGAGGGGAGAGAGTAGAGCAACAAAGGAATGCTCTCAGGAGCAGAGAAATGCCCTAAGTGGGGACTGCCCCACCCCTCCTCTGTCCTGTTACTACACCAGCCTCAGCCAGGCAGGCCCTGGAAAAACCATGGCCTCCTATGCAGGCTGACTCCTGAGAGAGGGTGGATTGGCCATCCCTGCCCTAGGTCAGACTTGGTGAGGACCTGACCTCTGTGTTACCCTGGGTCAGGACTAGTATTCAATCCATGGGAGGTATAGGTGAGGCACAATGACTAAGGCTCTGGAAAGTCAGCCTGTGAGTTGCGTAGCCTTTAGGAAGCTACACATCCCTGAGCACTGGTCAGTCATCCCCATCCCCACCCCCATACAAAAGGACTGGGAGGAACACCTCAACTGGACTCTGGTCCCTCACATCCGGATCATTGTGACAATTCTTAAAAACCAAACAAGCACAACGAAAGACCCAAAAGGCCTGAGAATGTAGATCAGTGCCCAGATTTCCTGCTAGCTGATAGCTCTGGAGAGAGAGAGAGAGAGAGAGAGAGAGAGAGAGAGAGAGAGAGAGAGACAGACAGACAGACAGACAGACAGACATAGAGAGAGAGACAGAGAGAGAGAGATCGACAGACAGACAGAGAGAGAGAGTCCTGAAGTCCTCCCACTTCCAGTCAGTAGCCATCACTCCTGACAGGGGACTACCACCCTGAGCTTCCCTTCCCGTACCTATAATGGGGTGGCTGTGGGCTGCAGTATGGCGGAAATACACTGGGGCAAGATCTGTGCAGGACGAGTTAACAGGCCAATTGTGTTGCCCAAAGCACAGTCATTAAATTCCTGTTGAGTGAGTGGGTGGACAAGTGACCATGCAAATGCACATGCATTCAAGGGCTTGCTCAATCCATCCCCACATTCTTGGAGGTTCCCCAAGCAGAAAGTCCCGCTGCTCTGAGGCACCAACCCTCTCAGGTGGTTGGGGTGGGGGAGCAGGGCGGGGGTGTGCAGCCAGCCCTCTCTACTTCACCCTCCTCTCTACTGTCTCACACCCCAACCAGCTACCTGTAACCCAGCCCAGCCAAAGCCTAATGTGTCAGAAGCCTCAATTGGATGGAATGTCTTTGCCTGGCCCCTGACCCTACCAACTCAGGCTTAGGCCTTCTGAAGCCACGGAGTGTCAAGGCTCCAGGCTCTGCCACCTGACCCTCATTCTAAAGCCACACCCTGGAAAGCTACATGCAAATTTGCTTTCTCTGTACAGGGGATGGGGGACAGGTAAACAGGAGCTATCTGGCTTTGGGGTCAGCAGGTCCTGGCTCAGGTCCCAGCCCTCACTATGTGGCCTTTGGGACTGCTGCCGAGCCCTTTGAACCCACTTCCCATTGGTCAAATACACAAGGCAGGCAGCCACTAGATCGGCTCCTGGGAGGACTGAACAGAATCACCAAAGCTGATTGTGTAGCCTGTGGGACACACAGAGGTGCATTCTCTCCCTGCCTCCCTCCCTCCCTCTCCCTCCCTCCTTCCCTTCTTTTCTCCCTTGTGTCTTCCTGGAGAAAATAAGAAGCTCAAGCCCACACTACTACTCACTGGCTGTGTAACTCAAGTAAGCCACAGCCTCTGGGAACTCACCTGCTACCCTCCTAAAAGCAGGGGACACTAGCAGGCCTAATAGATGCTATAAATGTACTGCACAAGACGGTGACCTCTAGCCACACACGGTGACTGAGCCTCAGTTTCTCTGGCTGGGGTCAAAATATTTTTATTTACTTATTTGTTTATTGACTTATTTGTTTCTAATTTTATGTGCATTGGTGTTCTGCCTGCATGTATGTCTGTGTGAGGATGTTGGATCCCCTGGAACTGGAGTTACAGAGCTGCCTTGTAGGTGCTGGGAATTGAACCCAGATCCTCTGGAAGAATGGCCACTGAGTCCTCTCTCCAGCCCCAAGGCAAAATACTTAAAATGACTCTATAACTCACACTATATTTGTCTATCAGACATCCCCAACCTAGAATTCTTAAAAACCATTACAACAATGCCAAAAAAACAAAAACAAAAAACAAAACAAAACAAAAAAAACAAAAACAAAAACAAAAACCCTTGCATAGAATTCTTTCCCCAGATAAAGAGCAACCTCTTCTTGAGATAAGACTCTGACTGGCCCCCAGCTCTCTTTCCTTCTAGCCCAAGTGCACTTCAAGACACAAGAATCTTATAAGAATATCCAAGCGTTTCAGACGTGGCAAGCGGTCACCACACACCAGGGAGAAAGTCAATGGGCTGTGTACTCCCTAGCTTCCTCAACCCTCACACAGCCCCTTGAGGAAGTTCTCTCCCTTCACTAACACAGAGAGCTGGAGAGAGCACAGCAGCTAACAGCACTGTTCTCACAGAAGTGTCAGGTTGGGTTCCCTGTGCACAATCACCGGTAAGTCCAGTTCCTGAGATCTAAAAACTTTTCTGACCCTTGCGGGCATCCGGCACACACATGGCTCACATATATGCATTCAGGTAAAATACTCATATGCATAAAACCTCTTAGAAAGAAGAAAAGAAAAGACCTTAGGGGCTGGAGAGATGGCGCAGTTAGGATCCCATCATCCACGTAAGGGCCAGTGGCGGCCGTGGAACACAGAGGTGGGTCTCTGAAGCTCACTTGCATGCTGGCCCAGCTGGATTAATGTCATGTGCTCTAGTTTCAGTGAGAAACCCTGCCTTAAACAGTATTGTGGAGTGTGACAATAGAAGACACTCGATGCTAACTTCAGGCCTCCACGTGAGTTCCCGTATACACATACCTACAGGAACACACACACACACACACACACACACACACACACCACACACCACACACACACACACACACATATATACACACACATACACCACACACACATATACACACATGCACACACACACACACACACATACACACACATACACACACATACACACCACATGTACACACAAACACCATACCACACATACACACACCACACACATATACACACCACACACACACCACATGCACACACACACACACACACCACATGCACACACACACACCACACACACACACACACACCACATACACACACACCACATACACACACACCACACACACATACACACACACACACACACACACACACACACCACATACACACACACCACATATATACATACACACACACACCACATACAAACATACACACACACACACAGAGTCAAGGCTCAGAAAGGTTAATGACTTGGCCAGTGCTATGGAATATGTCAGGAGCAGAAGACTGGCATCCAAACCCAGTTCTGACTCTCATGTACATGCCCCTTTTCACAGGCATGTAACAAAGCAGGCAGCCCATACACCATTCTCTGCATCACACATATCCTACCTTGTAAGACTTCTAATATCCACCCCACCCACACAAAAGATTTCCCAGCAGGTCAAGAATAAAGGCCATTAAAAAAAAAAAAAAAGAGTCCATGTAGAACCGTATCCACGAACAGCTGGGCCTTGACTAGTTCAGACTTAGTCATGTTTCCAAAGTGATGGGAACGGCCCATTTTATTTTACGGCCTTTGAACTTCCCTGCCAGGGGACTGGCCAGAACCCAGAGGCAGAAAACCTGTGAGGCCTAGGGTAGGTAGATATTTAACCAGCCAGTGAGCCACCAGTCCAGTCAATCCTCAAGGCAGGGACAATGGTGCAGCTTCTGAGACTTGAGACCAAGGACACACACAGGATAAGAAGAAGCCTACAAAAAATGTAATGTCACATGGCGGACTGAGAGTGAGTGGCCTACTGCCCTCTGCAGGCCTTAGCTCCCAGAAGAGCAGAGACAGATGACCAGTCAGTCACCTGCTTCAAGGGGAGGACCTACCTGAGGAGGACCCAGGACTGAGGACTAAAGACAAGCTCTTTTTAAAGGTGGTGTCAGGAAGGCAGAGAGGGAGGAGGCAGAAAAACAAAATGCCAGTAGACGATTCCCATTCAACCTCAGACAGGGTAAATATTTGCTCGTCCACTGTGAGCTTGGCTCTGAGAGCATCCTCAGCTTGGCCGCCTGGGTTCACACTGGCATCTGGTCTTGATTTGAGGCCCAAGGCAGCCAGTGTTTAGCCCATGGCACTGAGTCCAGTCTCCTGCTTTGTCTGAGAGCTAAATGGATCCCACTGGACAACAGTGAGAGAACACCCACCGTAGAGGCCCTGTTGCTCACACACAGGCATCAGGCCATGCTGGCAATCAGGCTGCCTGTGAAGGCTGTGCTCATCTCTTCCCCGGGGAGTACATGGGAGGCACATGGCCTCCACTCCACAACGAAGAGCCTAAGATACAGCAAAGTCTTTCACACACACACACACACACACACACACACACACACACACACACACACACCTCAGTACCACACCACCACTAGAGCTGGCCACACTATCCAAAAACTGAAGGATTAGCTCTTCAATAGATTGATTTCCTGAGGGCCTATTGTGTGCCCAGGAAACTGTTTAAAGTTTTGAGTGACGGCCATGGATAAGACTGGAAAAAGTCATCTTTAGGGAGTGGCCATTTAACACAGTATGACAAATTATAGCATTTTCATGGCTGACATGGGTTGACCGTCTGGAGCCCGGGAAGTCTGGGGTCTGGGCTCAGTGGATACACTCCACCACTCAAGAGGTAACAGGGGACACGATCTCCTGACGTGTAAAGAAGGCTTCAAGAACATCTGGCTTGACGGCCCTCGACAAGATAGAAGTAAGCCCCCCAAAAGGTCATAAAGGTCACCTGTACCCACTACAAAGTGAGTCACATAAATTCTGACACCAGAGGAACGATAAAACCCAAACATCAGCCCAGGGACTCACGGCTGTCCATCAACGATTGCTTCTCAGGGACGAACGCCTCCACACACTGGCCCTGCCAAAACAGATAACTCTTACTCAAGCGAGTTGCTTAACTGGGCCTGTGTGTGGGTTCCCAGGCCCTGGTCCCACCCTGTGGGAACCCAGCATGTGGGGTTCCCACTTAAGTGAGCGGCTGGAATCAATCACCCCAGGGCCGCAGCTCTTACCCACATGTTGCTCTTCTGGTCAACGCACTTGAGCTGAGCGGTGACCTAAGCTGGCCCGAATCGGCTCTGCAGCAGGCCTCTGTCATCCTCCTTCGGTGAGCGAAAGGCTCACATTTCAGGCCATTTGCTCCCTTGGGCATGACTCAGAGGACTCAGCTGTCTTTAAAAAATGCTTTTCATATTTCAAATCAAAAATAAATACCACGCACTCTGGAAGCAAGCCACCACAGATGTCTGCTGAACTATAAAAGTGAAAGGGGCTGAGAAGGCTGAGAAAGTGGTGGGTCATGTTCCCCTGTGCTCGCTGCCGCTGTCCACAACGGGATGGAAGGTCACGGGCTAGTGTCTGGTGTGACCGGTGACAATAAAGGCGGGTGGCACGCATGTGTACTAGCATCGGAGTTGGGGAAAGCAAGTGCCCTTTGGGTTTGTCCAGAAATGCCACCTCGCAGAAGGTCCCTGCAAACGTACTGGGCATTGGAGAAGGTGGTTGGTGTGGGAGCTGGTGGGCTGAGGAGCAACGATACAGCAAAAGAGAGAGGTCAGGGGTGTGAGGCCTAGCAACAGGGGCTGGGTCAGCAAGCTGCACAGAGCTGTGCCCAGCTACCTACCCACAGCCATTCACCCAGCTTACTTCTGCCCCTCTGCCCTCTTGGCTTCCCTTAGGTGCCCACAAGAGCACGGGTCATGCTGACGTGCGTTCTGGGAAATGCGTAGCTAGGTGACTTACACTCAGTCACTGCCGCACTGCATTCTCTTCTACATCGAGGTGGGAGCTGTGCACATATATGGTATAACCTCTAACACCTGAAGCTACAATGAGCAAACCAACCAGAGATTACGTCACACACAGGAGAAAACGACACGGCCAAGAGATGCATAAACACAGGGTATTTGACTCCGTCAGCACAATGTGGCAGCGTTTGTGGGCAACGTTTGGCTCTCCAGTGAGCCTCAGTGAAAAAGCTTGTAGCCTGATTTGTAAGTGTGGCTTGATTTGCGCTTCAGATACTTGCTGGTCAGTGGAAGCCAGCATCCCTGTTTCCAAAACTCACAGGATGAGGCTCCAAATCATCAGGGCATACTTTCTACAGTAATGAAAATATAATAAATATGCACACCAGTCGTACACGGTCTGTTATTCTCTGGGTAGGATTGCATGTGCTCTGTTTTTATCCTACTGGCATGAGAGTCAGGTTTTTCCACACCTATATCACTTGACATGTGTGTGCAAGACGGTGTGCTATGGCAGCCATGACATAACCAATGGTGGGAATTCTTTCCAGGCCCATTACAATCCTTAGGAACAGCTGTTGTACGCGTAGCCTCGTGCTAGCCAAACATCATTACATAGCACACGAGGGTAAATTCACTGTGCTTTGCAGTGACTAATGCACCTTCTTGCTACTCAGTGGGACAGCCGTCCTCCTTTCTAGCCTTCCAAGATGAAGTTTCTGAGTCTTTAAGGCCAGGCCTGCGTTCCTACCTTTGTCAAAGTCAGGGTCCTCTGGCTGAGAGCCTCCCTGGCTGCCCTTGAAATGACACTTCCAGCTCTTCAGATGCCCTCGCTTGGGCACAGAGTAGTGAGGTTTTCAAGGCCACATGAAAGCTGAAATCATACTCGGAATTTTACACTTTCTCCGACAGCAGGCGTGGGCAAGGCTCTGCATCTGTGGGGCTCGCTGGCTGACCAGCACAGCCTATCCAGAGGGTGGGACTGGGTAGGACGGTATCTCACACTCCCAAGGACAGCTAAGTCCCTTTCTTTCCTGAAATCACTTTGAAAATATTTCCAAAATGTACCCATCTTATCTTTTCTCAAAGAGTTCCTTTTCTCTGAAGGTACTAGAATCTTAGATCTCTCTTTCTTTCTCTCTCTCCTCTATCTCCTCTCTTTCTATATGTGTGTATCTGTGAGCAGTGTGTGTGTGTGTGTGTGTGTGTGTGTGTGTGTTCCTATTGGTGCATGTGTGTATACTAATACACATCACACATGCGTATGGAGGTCAGAGGTCAACTCCAAGTGTTGTCATTCAGGAGCTACCCACCTTCTTTTTTAAACACAATTTCTGGGGCTGGAGAGATGGCTCAGTAGTTATGAGCAATGCTGTCTTTCCAGAGAACCCAGGTTCGATTCTCAGCAGCCACTTACGAGTCTCCACAGTCTGCACTCATTCCAGGAGATCTGTGCTCCCTTCTGGCATTGTGGGCACCAGACATGCATATATACATATATACTTACATACATGTAGGCAAAAGACCCATACATATAAAAATTTTTAAATAAACCTTTCAAAATAAAATAGGATAGGGTTTCTAAGTGGTGTGGAGCTCGCTGAATAGACTAGGCTGGCCAGTGAGAACCCAGGAATCCACCTGACTCTGCCTCCCTGGCATGGGGATTACTAGTACCCACCGTTGCACTCAGCTCCCGTATTCCCATGCTGGGACAGAGGATCTGAAGGCACGTGCGCACGCGTGCGCACACACACACACACACACACACACACACACACACACACACACACTCTTTAGAAAGACTATGAGCTGTTGGAGGCCTTCCCTCAGTGGCAGCTGAGTGGCTGACAGCTTTTTGTGTGGTTTCATTCACTAGGGTTCTCAGCAGCAGATAAGGGCCTTTGGCCAACCTCATTCTGGGGACTGAACTCAAGCCCTTATCCTGGGCTCTCACCAACGAAGCAATCTCCCAGCCTAGGAAAATAGATTGTCTGTCTGTTTCGAAGGCTGCCCATCCTCTGGTTCCTTGGGCCCAGGATTAGGTGAATATTTTCATCACAGAGATCAACAAGCCTCAAGGCACCTGGCACCCTGGTACTCTCTGACTGGCACTTCCTTCACAGGACACAGCCTTTCCACAAAGTAGACCAGAGCCTGGCTAGCATTTCGGCTTACTGACAGTACACCTAAGAGCTGGGAGACGGGAGTGCTCTTTCGTCTTTTCCTAGGCTTGCCGGACACCATTGGGACCTTCCTATCAAACCTTTCCTCCCAGGCGGTGGGAACTCAAGAAGTCCAAGAATTATAACAGAAACATACTTAACCTCATTCTTTTGGAACCTTCGACATAAGTCCAACTTAATCACCCCAACTTTGGGGTTCAGGGGCACCAGGTGGTGCCAGGAGATGACTGCTGGAATTGGGGAGAGGTGACAGCAGCACCCTGCACACAGTTACCCTGAAACAGGCACTTATTATATACCAGGAGTGGGGTGAATCTCTGGAACACATATGATTTGGTCCTCAAAACCAATCCATGGGATTTGTCACTGTTTCAGAGATGAAAAAAGGAGGAG